>NC_039256.1:5012107-5312107 GCF_003368295.1 Carassius auratus | reverse complement strand
GGTCTCTCAGTTCTGTTCACTAGGCTACACAATCATGGGGAAGACTGCTGATCTGACAGTTATCCAGAAGACAATCATTGACATCCTTCACAAGGAGGGTAAGCCACAAACATTCATTGCCAAATAAGCTGACTGTTCACAGAGTGCTGTATCCAATGATGTTAACAGAACGTTAAGTGGAAGGAAAAAATGTGGAAGAAAAATATGCACAACCAACCAAGAGAATCACAGCCTTATAAAGATTTTCAAGCAAAACCGATTCAAGAATTTGAGTGAACTTCACAAGGAATGTACTGAGCTGGGGTCAAGTCATACCAACAGAATTTAGCTACTGTCGTATTCCTCTTGTTAAGCCACTCCTCCTGAACCACAGACAAAGTCAGAGGCGTCTTGTCTAGCCTAAGTAGAAGAAGAACTGGACTGTTGCCAAGTGGTCCAGAGTCCTATTTTCAGATGAGAGCAAGTTTTGTATTGACTGGCCAGCCAACTCCCCAGACCTGAACCCCATAGAGAATCTATAAGATATTGTCAAGAGGACAAATGAGAAATAAGAGACCAAAAAATGCAGATGAGCTGAAGGCCACTGTCAAAGAAACCTGGGCTTCCATACCACCTCAGCAGTGCCACAAACTGATCACCTCCAGCCACACCAAATTGAGGCAGTAATTAAAGCAAAAGGAGCAAGTATTGAGTAGATGTAGAGTAAATGTAAATTGTAGAGGTTTTTTTTTTTTTTTTTTCGTCTGAATTTTTTCGTCTTATGAAGTATTGTAATTTGTTGGGTTTTTGTTAAATGTGAGCCAAAATCATCACAATTAAAAGAACCAACAACTTAAACTAGTTCAATCTGTGTGCATAGAATTTAATTAATACACAAGTTTCACATTTTGAATTGAATTACTGAAATGTACTTTTCCACCTGTATATATATATATATATATATATATATATATATATATATATATATATATATATATATATATATATATATATATATATATATATATATATATATATATATATATATATACAGGTGGAAAAGTAAATTTCAGTAATTCAATTAATTAATTTGAATTAATTAATTGATGATTTTTTTTTTTAAATCTAGATTAATCTCACTCTGATCTTGAAATCTAGATTAATCTAGATTAAAATGGCTCATTCAAATTCTGCCGAAGGCATTCAGAATATGTGTGTTACCTAAATAAAATTGACAGTAAGTCTTTGAGAAGGGGTTTATCAAGCTAAGTGGTGCATTAGTTTCACACATACTTCGTCTGCAGTGCGTATGCATTGCATATTTTTTACTCACCCATGTTAACGGATTCCAGTTGCGTTCCAGGAGTGTTGCGTCTGCAGCAGTGCAGCGATTGTTTACGTACCGAGTAGCGAACTGCAATCACGTCCTGTGTGAAAGCACATCGAGTCCGTGCTGCACCACATACGTTACACACGGACTGCATACGCACTGCAGATGGAGTATGTTTGAAACAGGCGTGAGCTGGGGTCAGAAGGAACCCGGTGAAGGTTGTACCAGTGGGCCCTGTTTGAAATTGTTTAATTGTATTTCGTTTATTTTTATTTAATGTTTAAGTTTTTTCAAGTTTGTAGGTGTCAAGGTACAGAAACCAAATAATTAAATGTAAAATAGCACTGGAAAGTCTCCAATGTAAAATTGAAATATACAATCAAACCTACATTTATTCAGACACCTTCAACATTTCTCACATTATATATATATATATATATATATATATATATATATATATATATATATATATATATATATATATATATATATATATATATATATATATATATATATATATGGTGTCTAAATATTTTTTTTGTTTGTTTTTACTGTTAAAACTATAAAGTTATTCAGTCAAGAGCATTGTGTGATTTTTCATTTTCTAGAGTTGGGTCCGAGTCCACCTTTGTCGAGTACGAGTCAAGACCAAGTCCACAAACATCCAGTCCAAGTCCGAGTCTGAGTCCAAAAGGGGCTGAGTTGGACTCAAGTCCGAGTTCTTAAAGGCCGAGTCTGAGTCGAGTCCGCCCGAGTCCAGAAAGTAATTAAATTTAAAAAAAGATAATAAATTGGTATTGTAAATTTTTACATTCTATTAATATTTTAACCTTTCAACCCATTAAACCAATGGCAATATAAAAATGTAATAAACAAATACCACTGTTACATCTAGTCATTGCCATTGAACATTTTATGTCAACAGAACTAGTTTCCTATGAAAAAAGGTTTCAAAGGTTTTATTGTATTACAAGTGCATGAAAATACAAATGAACCTGTTTTATTATTGTATCACACTACATTGTCCTCCAGTTAAAGCTGACATTTCAATTATTTAAAGCCTCTCCCCCACATTTGAGAGAGGTAAAGTGCAGCCAATGAGGAGATCCTTAATGATGACATTATGAATTTCTTCTTGTCTTGGAGAACTTGCATCATAAAGTTGCATTGCTTGTTTGGTCAATTCTGGTCTTGCAAATCCTGCAATGCTGAGCTGTGCAGCATCTGTTGTCTTTGGTACTCGGTTGCATCGGTTTTCGGATCACCAGTACACTGAACAGAAAACCGTTTCTTTCGGTCGCGTCCGATTCGAGAAACGAGGAGCTGATGATACTGCGCATTCGTGATTCAGCATGAAGCCGACTGACTCACAGCATGTCTGAACCGAACTGATTCTTTTGGTGATTGATTCTGAACTGATTCTGTGATAATGTTATGAGTGCGAGTAAACCGAGGGCTTGAATGAAGGGCAATCTGACGAAACGTTCATTTAATAACAAATACATCGCAATGGATTATGTATAGTAAGTGGATCATGGTCTGCGCTGATGACACCCTAATTTACTTTATATCTTCAAGACTTAAATCCTCGTATGCACATTATTGCTGTTACTGTATTTGGGTGTGTTGTTGCAAAACTTAATTGTAAACTTTTCATGATTATGAGGTTTTTTTTCATGACTGAAGTTAGTGACTTTATATATTTGAATGTTTGATAGACTTGACGGCATAACGTAATCGCCAATGCCAGTCATTACGTCGAGCGTAAAAGAACCGGTGAACTGTTTTTTTTCAACTGGTTTATTGAATCAAACCGTCCGAAAGAACCGGTTCGCGGAAAAGAATCAAACTTCCCATCACTAATCCACATTGATATCCAGTGAGTGGTGCGTGTGTTTCGTCTGCAAGCATGAGATGATATGCTACTGCTGCCTGCCCGTGTGGTGCAGTAAAATGACATAAGGGGAGACATGCATTAATTTATCATCTAAATTTTATGCTGATTTTATTGTTACACATGACGCGGACTCGACTGTACTCAGAATATTTTCAGAGTCAAAAATGTTCAAGTCCGTGTCAAGCCCGAGCGCAAATTCACCCGAGTGCGTGACAAGTCCGAGTTCATTCAAAATTGGACTCGAGTCCGAGTCCAAGTTCGAGTACCCCAACTCTATAATTTTCTTGGATTAACATTACAGCAGCCAGTAGCTAAATTAGACGCGGTCACTTTAAGAGACGACAAACGCATCCGATATAATACATATCCCATTTTTTTTTTCATCAACTGTTTACTTTCACTTAAGAAATAACTGACAGTTTTTTTCGAGCATAATTTCCAAGGTGGATATTTTGACATATTTTGTGTGTTTTTGTTGGTACAAGAGCAAAAATTAGCAAATTCGGTGTTCAAGCGTTTTGAGACGCCTTTCTCTTCGTGAGCCCTGAGCACCTGAACACAGTGAGTCCTGAATTGGGCTCTTTCACATCTTTTGTTTGTTCAAACTGAGATTTGTATTTGTTCGTTCAGGTGCAGGAGGGATTTCAAAGAGAACTTCGCAGAAGAGAACTCAGTTCAGTGTCGCTGTCTGTGATACGTGTCTCTCTCTCTCTCATGTGCACTGAACACAGTGCACCAGTAACCAGCTACTCTATTCAGCTTTTCCGCGTCTTATGTTTGGATGCTTTAATGTTTAAATCGACAAGCGGTTAGGCTTAAAACACAAAAAACAAAAGGCTTTCGTGAGGATGCGCAGCAGTGGCCCGTCAACTGTCCTGAGCATATTTTTTAGGCTGGGCTCAGCCAGTCGGTTATATAAAATATCAAGGTGAAAGTCATCATAGCTTGCTTAGTATAGACCCAGCTCTCAACCCAACTTTGAGAATAGATGAATGGCTATATATATATGTGTGTATGTGTGTGTGTGTGTGTGTGTGTTCAAATATGATATGTTAATCAAAATCAGGCCGTATAAAAATATTTTTATAAAACATTGTGCAGATTATGTAAAGCTATGAATGGTATCATATGCATTACATCCACATTTTATTCCTTTATATATGTGTGTGTGTGTTCACTGCGTTTTTCTCACTTTTCACTTCAAAGCATTATGAAAATGTAAGCTATTAGCTGTCATGCTGACTCAACCTCAGGAAAAAAAGGATGAAAAGAAACAAACAAACAAACATGTCACCTGTGCATTGTCTAAGTGTAATGTTATCAGTAGACTGCTTGAGTTATGGACAGACCTGAGTGGAGTGTGGAGGAGGGATATAGTTATATTTATTATCAAACAGTACTCTGTCACCATCAGATTGGCCTTACTGTGCTGGCTCTAGAGACTGAGCCAGTCCAAATCCTCTGGTGAGCTTCAGTAAAGAATAAGGCAATAATTTTTGCTCTATTTCCTGCCCTTGTCTTTTCAATAAATGACACCTGCTTTATAAATATTTTCCTGCTGCAGAACTGCCAAAACTCCTTGCCCAACTTTTAGCTGCTGCATATTATATAGGCTTTTTTAGAGCTTTCAAGTATACAAACAAACAATGGTGCCTGTAGGATAATTCACAAATGAGATATTTTTTATATCTGCATTGCAAATTTACCCCTTGCTTAAGTCTCCAGGTTTTTTTTTTTTTTTTTTTTTTTTTTTTTTTTTTTTTTGTGTCTAGCTTTCTAACTACTTATTCTATGCATATTATGATGCTCGTTATTTATATATTTATTTATTTATTAGTTATTATATATAATGTGTGTATGTGTAGGTGTCTGTGTGTGTGTGTGTGTGTGTGTACAGTAAGGCAAATACATATTTAGACACTGACGTTTTATTTATTTATTTTTATTTGAATTCTAGCTATGCAAGCTACCAGAATATAAATAAAATACAATGCAACTATTTAAAATTAAATTAAAATGAAAGATGAAAATAAAGTAACTTATAATAATATAATTGCTTAGGCATTACAACCATTGTTATACACAGTCCCCCTATTTTCAGGGGCTCAGATGTAATTGGACAAATACATATAATCAAAACTAAAATGTTCACTTTTAATATTTTTGTTGAGGACTCTTTGCAGGCAGAGACTGCATTAAGTCTGGAACTCATGGACACCACCAGAGACTGGGTTTCCTCCTTTGTGTTCCTTTGCCAGGCCAATATATATATATATATATATATATATGAACACAAACATCTGAAACAAAGTTGATACTTAAATTATACCTAACCTTATGTTTTCTTCTGAACTATGAAGAACAAGTTTTAAGCAAAAATTTTGTCCAGGTACTATCAAATCTAGCATGATTTTTAAAAATAAATAAATAAATAAAAACAAAAAAGACCTGACTGGCGTCATACTTCAGTAGACATTTAGTCTACATCTTGACATACTGTAATTTGGAATATTGGTACATATTACATATTGGTCACTGATACTGCACATATCTTTCCAGCCACATATGATAAACGCCTACAGATGGATCTCACTGTGCAAAGTGCTCTCGCTCAGCTAAGAAGCAGTTTTAATTAATAGCATCAACAAATCAGCTCTCAGACGCTGCCACAGTGTCAAGTAAAGAGAAGGTGTTGTCATGGTAACAGGCTATGCCAATAATGTATTCCTGAGGCTGAAGGAAAAGGAGGAAAAATATATAATGCGGCAATCAAGTACGTCAAATCCAACCTATGCAGTGGCCGACTGTTTGCGTTCACAGAGGACTCATGTCTCCTGCACAGCAAAAAATAAATAAATACAATAAATAAAAGTAAAAAAATCATGGCATCTCGGCTTCTGGGGTAAATTAGACCACTCACTATCGGTGTCAATTTGAGAGACATCCCTCGAGGCAATGTTCACCCAGCAACCTCTGAGCTAATGCCACACCATTTATCATATTGGGTGTTTTTGCATTTATTTTAAGTCACTCCACAGATTCACTTGTCACTCGTTCCCTCAAGAGGAAGTTTTGCACTCATTCCCTCTCTCTTCGTCTTCTGTCCGGTTGCTCCTTTCTAAATCTTCAGGACTGGAGGACAGCAGAATGATGGACAGGTTCTAGCACCCGTTCTCCTTCACTAAAGAGGCCAGGTCTCAAAAACCAATTTGGCTGTTCAGCTGTTTGGAGGCTGTTGTCTGTTTTACCCTATTCTAACCCTGAAGGGCAGCTCTGTGCCGAAGTCTCGATACGGCTAATGCATTCTGTTGAAACAAATCAGATCTAGAACTGCATTCCCAGATGTGACCCTTCAGGTTTTAATTGATTAGGATAATTATGCCTGGACACTTCACTGATATTAGTCAAAGTACAATTATATAAGAGTTATTCCAATGCACCGGAACACAATTTTCAAGCCTTGTATTGAGTCCATAGCCCTGTTAACCTATTATTTTAATGTGCGATGTAATTTGCTGGAGCTTTTCCACTTAAAGCAGGTACTACATCTTCAGGTATCTGCAGTTTTGGTTTGCAGGGTAATGAACAGTTTTTGCTCTCATGTTTTATTCAGTGATATAGTTTTATTAAGGTTTGCTAAGCACCAGTCAGTGCCAATGGAAACTGTAGGACACAATTGGTCTATAGGCACAACTTAAAGGAATGGTTCAGCCAAACATGAAAAACTGCTGAAAATGTACTCACCCTCAGTCCTCAGACCATTGGAGTGTGACTCTACAATTTCCATAGTCATGAAAATAAAGAAAACTCTTTGAATGAGAAGGTGTGTCCAAACTTTTGGTTTGTACTATATATATATATATATATATATATATAAACCAAATGCACTTTTTAGCCTGATGTGCCTTAGCCTTGTTGTACCCTATTATTTTGCTTCACTGATTTTGAAAATAAGACAGCCAGATCAAATCAAAAGAATCAAATCAAGGAACATATTTAATAAACAAACACACAATAGTCATTTTGTAAATGGAATAGGTAGCACACATTTGTGGCATGCTTAAAATAAAGGCTTCTGTAAAATAAAGAGTTCTGAAACAATGCTTCACAATCAAACAAGCAGTGTTTTGATTCATTTCCAGGATTAGAGCTTAACATACCCAAAGGCAGTTAGGACCAGATAATAGATTTGACCCTGAGTGACAGCGCTGTCTTTCAGAGCACAAACTGTCTTTTCGTTCGCTCTAAAAACAGGTCTGAGAGCAGCTAATTTCCCCAAAGAACGCAAACAGATTGGCTGTGCTCCTACAAGCCGTCCCTACTGCATGCCATGCCACCGTCGTCGTCTTTGTTATGTTAATAGGGTAGTCCTTGCCTGAAATATCTATTCGAATGTGTATGTGTATTTTGGGTTGTCGGTTAGGGCTTTGTTGTCGAAGGCTATAAACACACTAATGAAAGTGTTTTCATGAGCAACTCTCTCTCATAATTCTGTACACAAAGGGCAGTGGTGGGAGTGCAGCGCCTGCAAGCATAATGACTTATTTTCAAGGACTGTTCTCATGGGAAGTTTAGATTCAGGTACGATGGTAAAGCGAAGACACCTTTACACGATAATTTCAAATATTTTTCAATCAAGTCTCAGAGCCGTGGGGCCTATATCAAATAAACAAAGAACCGTAACTGGGTTTATTAACAGAGCCCCTGGCTGTTTTACATGCATGATGGTAATAGATGCGCAATGAAATCATTCAATTGCATCGATGCAAATTTCTTGAAAAGTTTTAAATGCAAATGCTTTGTTGGAAAAGTATCTTTTGTTTGCTTTCCAGCACACACACACACGCACACACACACACACACACAAACTTCAGAAATCATTACTTATTCGATGTAAACACTGAAGAGGATCTTTTTCACCTTGTTTTCAATTAATGTGGATTATTTTATGATGTATTATTATTATTATTATTATTATTATTATTATTATTATTATTATTATTATTATTTATATAAACTTTTGAAGTGTTGAAGCAAATTAACTTTCAATTGAATGACAGACATCTCTTGTGCTACATTAACACTATCTTCAACTGTGTTTTGAATACGAATGGACTCCTATAGGTTTGAAATACAGAATTTTAATTTATGTGTGAACTATCCCTTTAAGTCAAATGCAAATGCAGTTTTGATTAGAGTCCCGAAAACTAACAATCATTAAATGTTTGCTCATCATGCAGTTCAAGAAATTGAAAACTTATCCATCTCATCAACCAATTTATCAAATTAGATTAACTGTGCTTTGTGGATCTCAGAAGGGAAAACTGTTCAGCTTTGCATTTGATTGAATACTAAAGTCGAGTGAACTGAAATGTGTTTCGTCAGGAATATCTAACAAACAGTCCTTGAACTCAATGTGTGTTGGTATGTGTCTTCCTGTGATGGACTGGCCATCCATCCCGGGTGTTTCCTTGCCTGCAGCCCGAGATGCTGGGAAACGCTCCAGCATCCCCATGACAGTATATGGGACAAGTGGCTTGGAGAATGGATAGATCGACGGATGGAGTCCTTGAATACCTCACCATGGAGTGTTTTACCTGAGTTCACTGCTGTTCTGTTTACTTCCTAACTGCATAATTTTCTTCAGAGTGCAATACAGAGTCCAGTAATATTTAATATTTAAGTGATCTAAAATAAATAACTACAAATAACCATATAAGTAGTGGAAGTATGATACAATGGAATCAGTTACCCTCACCTAACTTCAGGTTCAGATGTAAAATCTATAATATTATGGACATACATCTAATGCATTTTCGTGTTTTTTTTTTTTTTTTTTTTTTTTTTTTGTAATCTCTGCTACTGTCTAATAGAAAAAGACAAAAGTCATCCATCATCTACCTGTATATTTTTATTAATTTATATTATATATTCTGTAATTGGGTAGGTAATTGAGAGCTCAAATTAAGTCTCATGTTTGAGCCCTCCGTCGTATGCAGCAAGCTTAATTTTACCTAAGGGTTACTCAGTAGTCCAGCAATGTACACATTTAAACATTTACACAATTTAATGAAATCTAAAATAATTGTCTTTTTCTTTTTTTCTTCTTTTTTTATCATTTTCTTTTTTAATTTTATGTAATGTGCACTTGAAGTGTACTGTTCAAATGTGTTCAAATGATGCATTATATGAAAAGTGCACTGTCTAATTAAATGTTACTTTAAAGAACATTTGAAATCATTACGTTTTAATAATATTTTAGTTATGATAGGAGTACACTTACATTAAAACATTAATATTAAAAATTACATGACACGCTCAAGTAATATTTAACTGTATGTGTGTTATTTCATGTTACATTTAAAATTGATATATGATCTACAATTTTCAATGTAAGTGATATTCAGGCTTTTGACTTTTCTTTGTTAAATGCTAGTCATTGCACGTTAACTATATTTCAATAAAATTAAATTACATACAATATTTAAATAAGCAGGTCAAAGCACTCTAAAGTTGCTAATTGCATTTAATGTAAATTGAAACTATATGTTTTTCTGTGTAATTATAATTAACATGCAATTAAAGGTACAGGTTGTAGAACCTGCCACGCGAGGGCGCACTACCAAAACAATAACAATCGCGTGGTTTGATGACCCTAAGAAGGAGAGTGGAATGATGGGATTTGTTGTCTTCTGCCCAACCGCTGACGGCCATCAATCAGACGGAAAGATAATTCATGGATTTAACGCGAGTTCAGCGATTTGCGCGAGTAGATTACATTCAACGTCAATGCAAAGACTCGATGCCCCACGTTTGGCGCCTATGCCCCATAATACTAATGTTGTTGATTGTTATAATAGCATACGTTTTCTGTAAAGATACAAATCAAAACAACTCACCTGTCGAGTAAAACACAAGCGAGATCGGCATCTCTTTCTAGTTGAAGTTTGTCACGAAGCTACTTTCACATTTGTCCATGACACTGTTGTCATGTGGTTTCTACGTCAGTAAGGGAACAAAGGGTAACAAAGCGGTAACAAAGGGTAACTAACGTAATTGACAGGCGACTGCATTGCCCCTGGTCACTGATTAGAATGGGAATTTTTCTCATGATTTACAAGAAGTTGAAAACATTAGAGATATTGTTAGTAATCAGCTGGACAAAATATATGACACTAGCCTAGTGGTTTTTGGATATTTTCCTGCAGAAATCTTACAAATTGTACCTTTAAGTGAATGAAAACATTAAATCCAGTTTACACTTAAGCATTTTATTTAAAAGTATATTACTTCTGTAATGAATATATTTTTTTAAAGTATTTAAATGTACTTCTTTACACAAGTCACAATAATATTTGTATAGTTCACCCAAAAATGAAAATTCATCATGATTTACTCACTGTCATGTATTTTGTGTATATACCATTATTAATTCCCTATGTATTTAAATACATACATTCAGTAGAGACACACACCTGACACTGACATTTTCTTACAGTAGCTTATTTTGCATCACACAGAAGAAAGAAAGGATATTTGGAACAATGAGGGTGAGTAACTGATGACACAGCGTTCATTTTTGGGTAAACTGTCCCTTTTAGTGATCAAATACATTTTGAGGCTGCAATCTTACAATGCAGACATGTGAAATGTTAAAAATAAGATGCATCGAGCTGTCACAAAGTCATGCTTTTTTTTTTTTTTTTTTTTGCCCTGCAAATGCAGTTTCCTAGTACTCCATACTATTAAAGCGTTCCCTATTGACCTCCTTCTAACCTGCTGGTATGAGCTTGTATTCCTCTCATTACCTGGAGCTGCACCTCCACCCTGCCCCTTGGCCTTTCCTCTATTTCGGCAGACAGTCTACAGTCTGGAGTTGAACCCCAGCCAGCATATAAACCGGTCTGACAGCTCTCTCCCACAGGCTGGGACACTCCGGCTCCATGGCCATCTACGGCTGCCCACGGACTGCTTGGCATCTAGGTGGACATGTTGGCTCATTGTCTTGAGAATGTGTGTGCAGGTTTGAAGAAAAGCTACCCAGCCAGGTGTCAAGGGAGCAGTGCTCTTATATTGCAGAGTGCAGCATCCTTGTTTTGCAGGTCAGCTAAGGTCTAGCTCACTTACTTGTTAGGGCAGATATTTCTCACAAAAGAAAGATATTATTGAACATCTTGGTCATTCTGACCACCCACACCGTGAATGGAACTATAATGTGCCATGGCATGAATAACTATTTTATATTTGTAAAACTCTGAAGGCTTACAGAAAACAAATATTTAAAAGTAAAAAAAAAGCCAAATGGGTAACACTTAGTCTTGCATAGCGAAGGAATTAACTGGAATTAAGGCCCGCCCATGGGGACATTTGACTGACATGTCAAACAACGAATCACAGTTCAGTTTCAGAGGAAATGTCACCGCAATAACAGACCAGTGTGTAAAACTCTCAGACGTATATAAAGGATTCAATGCCGCAAACTTTAAAAGTTTCACATACTTTTGAAACTCCAGTGTTTAGTTTATCCTGATAAGCACTCGTCATTACAACTGTAAACACTACGGCTTTCTTCTTTCAAGAGGGGGTTTGGCGTCACGCCATCTTTGTTTACAGACAGAACGTTAAAGAACACGACACACACATTTACCAGAAATCTTGTAGAACTCAACAAATCCAATGACAACTTCAGCACTCCTGAAGGGTATCCACTTTTGTGTTGACTGTTGACGTTTAGCCAATCGTTCGTGGGAGTGATGTCTGAGACTAGGTAACACTAAACAAACATACAGTATGTATGAATTGAAGGTTTAATGACATTTATAAGCATTTACTAATGATCCGTTAACCTGTTAACCTCTCGCAGTGCTCTTAAGATGAGACAAGGATAGTCTTTTCTGCTTGCTGCAGTAAATCGCTATTTTCAGCACTGAACAAGTGAATTTTGGCCAGATATTTTCAGAGACGATAAACAATATGTTATAGAATGATAAACCCTAATTTTGACAAAACAATCACATACAACCCATTCAAATTTCTTGAAAATGTCCCAGCACGACATCCGATGAATAAGCACTATTCCAGCGCATTTAGCACCAGGTTAAACTGGATTGAGGGTGTTTAAAGAATAACACTTATTATGCACAAAAGTGCAATAACTGTTAAGTGAATTCACCCCTCAACTTTTATCTGTTCCTTTGCGTTATATTACCTATCATGAAAACAGTTACAGTAAAAAAAAAAAAGGCTCATGTTTGCATGGTTCTGTGTGTGGCTCATTTTAGCTGAACTACTAGAGCTTAACCTCTATGGTTGGGGAAACAGGGAAAGAGAGAAAGAGAGAAAGAGAAAAGGAACTGGAGCACAGAGGAGGGAATTTCTTCAGCCTTGTTATTCCGGCCTGTTGTCTCAGTGGAGTTTGCCACTACTCACTACAGGGATGATGAAAGGGGGGCTTCATGCTCCCCTCTGTCTGCCTTCATAGCCCCTCTTCAGCTGACTGCTTTTTAATTAAGGCAGAGAGAGAGAGCACAGTGCGGCAGCTAGCCCCTGGAAATTGAATTTCATTTTCTTTTCCTAATTTATGTATCGGTTTGCGACTGGCTTGTCATTATAGTCTATTCTGTTGCCTTTGTTGCCACTGATAAAAAGGAAAACCGAGATGGTCTGTATAGTAAATCACAGTAATGTTCAAAAGAGTGCATGGCTTGATTTTAGACGCATTGTATGCTAATAGCGAGTGTATTCATAGTGATGGGGAAATGTTTGTTTGTGCTTGAGTGTGTACATTATAAGCACTCGTTCAGCGGTGTTGTGTGCCATGTTGGTTTTGATTAACTCAGATATCGCTCCACTTTTCTGGTCACACCTGATACGCTGTTAGCGTCTGTGATGTTAAACTTCTCAAGTGCATCTGGTTTCCATGAGCAGAGATTTGGCAGCAACTGCTGGTATTTAAATATAAAATATGGCTTGCTTTGTCAAGCTACCCTGCGTGCTACCCTGGGGTGGAGTCCCATCTGTTGCTGTCAAAAGTAGCACTAAATAAAGACCATCCTCCGTGTATCCATGGATGGCAGGAATAATTTGACTTATAAAGCAGGATTAGTCATGTACTGTAAGTGGAAAAAAGAAAAACAACGTAGCATTCCGAGGGCAAAGATAAAAGATATTTAGATGATTCAGTGGTGACAGCACTATCAGAGCTCTATTTTGAAGTTGAAAAAATGTATTCAGTTAAAAAAAAAGAACAAAAAAGAACAAAAGAACATATATTATTGAATTTTGTTTTTTGTACAAATAGTAATTTGATAGATACTGGATGTGTTACTAGAACTACAGCTCATCTGCTTAATCATGTATAGACCTTAGTCATTTTAGATGCCGTATTGAATTTATCACGGATGAAATCAAAGCTCTGAGGGATAGACATATTGTCTTTATAGTGGAACATGCTGTAAAAAGATCCTAGATTGTGTAATTTTCTTTCAAAACTGTTTTATGAAGTTTTTGTAAACTGATAGTTTTCAGTTGGTATGTTGTTAAAAAACAGTATCTGTGGAACATACTGCAATTCTATAAAATCATCATAGCATTCTGAGGGCAAAGATAAAGGAGGGATAGACATATTGTCTAACCCTCCTAAGATCCTATTGTCTATCCCTGCAGCACAGAGAGGTTAACAGTGGCCTCTGTGGCTGAGATAAGACAAGCCGAGGGTTCACAGACAGCCTCCATGGTCTTCTTGAACTCCTTGAGAGTTGAGAAGCAAAAGCAGCCACCTATGGACCAGGAATGGTATCCGGAGAAGACTCATGGACTGGAGTGAGCTCTGGAGTGGAATCAAGGACTGGAATGGTCTCGGGAGGGGATTCGAGGACTGGAGAAGGTTCTGGAGCAGACTCATGGACTGGATCAGGTTCTGTATCATACTCACAGACTGGAGTGTGCTCAGGAGTGGATTCATGGACTGGAGTGGGAACAAAGCAATGTGTAGCCCAAACACACACATTGGTGACCTCCATCACAGTTAGCACTGAGGATCCCAGTGGTCCAGAGCACAACAGTGATGACCAGTGTTGAAGCTCTTGGGATGCCTGCTGCATGCACCGACATAAATGGTGGGTCTGCCATACATGATACCAACCTTAAACTCCCTTGGAAATCCTTGGTGTCTTCAAACGCAACATTCATGATGTTCTAGATATAGTGGCATCCGTGATGGCTAAAGACTTTGACTTGAAATTCATAACGACTAGAGGTCCTGGGCTGGCAGTCATCTTGTGAAGTGTTGCTGGGTTTGCGGCCATCTTGTAAAGTGGCTCTGGGTTGGCAACCATCTTGGGAAGGTACTCTGAACTGGTGGCCATCTTGGGAAGAGATTCTAAGCTGACACCCATCTTGGGAAGAGACTCTGAGCTGACAGCCATCTTGGAATGAGACGCTGAACTGGCAGCCATCATGGGATGAGACTCTGGAATGGTGGCTATCTTTGGACGAGACTCTAAACTCGCGGCCATCTGGACATGGGGAGGCCATTTTTTGAAGAGGCTCTGGACTTGACAGTGCTGAAAACACAGGAGTGGTGACCACAATAACTGGACATGATGGTGGTCATGATTTGTCAACCTCCGCTGCCACCTGAGTTTTCTAATGTTGTAGGTACTTGACTGGGTCCATGAAGTAGCTGAAGAAGATGAAGTAGCTGGCCTACTGGGTCAATGGTTGGGCTGGTTTGTTGAATTAAAGACACTGGAGTAGGAGATCTAAATGCAAGGCTTCATTTCCAAAACAGGAAGGGTCAATCACCAGCAAAAATTAGAGAGGCAAATGAGTAATCCAATATACAGACAATGTTCAGGCAGCAATCAATCAAAAACAAGTAAACAGTACAAGAATAAAAAACACAGGTAAACTAGGAAACACAGAAAGATTAAACATCGAAACTAAGGGATGTCTATTCAATAATCAGCTCTCTTGGAGTGTTTGAGAGTAGAACACATGACAAAACCACCCAGTAAGAAAAAGAAACATGCAATCAAGGAATCCATCCAAACCAGAGGTAGCACATGACATGATTAAGTAAGAGGCAAGTCCAGGGGAGTGCCCACTAATGGAGTTCATGGGCACTCAAGCTGGCGATTTTAACTAACAATAATAAAAATAACAAAACCGATTTTTATTTATTTAAATAAATAATGGCATACTTTCATTTTTGAATAAATTAAAAAAATTAATTGTGCAAAAACATTGTTAATGTAACGGTCTGTACTTTTTGATGAACAATTCACATTAAAATTGTTCCTCAATAGTCATTAAGAATTTATATCAAGGCTCATTAATTAGAATATATATATATATATATATATATATATATATATATATATATATATTTATATTTATTCTACTACTACTTTTTTTATGGAACATCGACAAGCTTGGACACACAAATAATTGTTTTTCACAACATGGCAAAATTCATATTAGCATACACATACAGAACACTTCCAACAATTCTGTCAACCCAATGATTTAATCAAGTGCTTGAATTGTAGAACATTTGAGTTAATTATATTATATTGGATTTTCTTTCATTGTCAGGTTTTCATTGCATTTTCTTTGTCCTACACATGAGGCCTATCTGGACAGTAAAGAGACAAGCTTAACCGGATGTGCCACACTGATTACCAAAATAAATCTTTTTATTTTTATTTATTTCATTTTTTTTTTCTGCATATGGAGATGATTACTTATGAAGTGAGATGCGCACGACAGTGCCAAGTCACCTATGTGGAAAGAACTTCAAAAATGATTTTCAGCTACAGTAGTAACCACTTTCCAGGTTTTGAATTTCACAGACACTGACAAGCCTTTGAAACTCACAATTGAAGTTAAAGCTTTTAGACCATGTTTGCTTCAAGGCCATCTATAAACTAGATTTAACATAAAATATGTTGACACTTAGAAGATAAACACATTCTAAATGCAGTATGAGCCAAAAATATTGGTGCATCATCTTGCATTCAAAAGATGTCCACATTTTTTGTCCAATAAAATCCTCTCTAGAATGATAATATTATCTACTACAATAGTAATAATATCCTATAACTATAGCAGTGTTCATAGTTATGACGTAAACTAAATGTTACTTCCAGATTTGTTTTGTTCTGCCTTAACTCTCTGCTGGGAAAATACATCAACAATGAAAAGAAAACGGTGCTCGTTAAGGCATTTCATTAGGTCATTAAGGTCCGTTATATATTTATGATGAACATTCAAACAAAAACCTACTTTGAAGTTCAACAGGCCTCCAGCAAATGACCCCTGAAGTTGATCAAGAGCAGTTGATACATTCTTTAAATAGAAAAAGAAAGTACAATGTTTTCAACTACTGTACAAACAAACTAATAATAACAACTATTGCATTAATCAGGTATTAAAATAGAATTTCACTAGCTCCCTTGTGACACCCTAATTTAATACAGTACACTAAGCCCAGAAGCTTTAGTCAAATACCCTACACGGCCAATGGATAATTATTTGATAAGGGAGAGCATGTATTAATTTGTATCTCATATGGTCTGCAGAAGCCTTAGGCCACGTACTGTTCTCTTTGACAAGATAAAATTTATTAAATGGACCAGACATGACCACATGAAAACTTTGACCTACCTACTGATCGAAAAAATGTGAATTACGAACTCTTGTGACACATTAATTCTTGCTAGGGGCTTGCTTTCGTGAAACATTATTAAGCATATAGTGTACTCTGCTGAATTGTACTCTGGTTGGGGGGGTTATATAAAACCAAAAATGGCAATCTGAATGAATTGGATTTAAGTCAAATATATTATTTAGCAAACATAAATATACAAATAAAACATTTTTAATGGTTATGACCATTAAAACGGTGATCATAACGGTAAAATTATAAATTTATGTTATAGAAAATGAATAAATAAATGTTGAAGGAGTGAGATGCTGAAAAAAAGTGATGGACAACAGTCAAATACTTTTGTCTGACTTGGATACATGAACCAACAGATAAATAAAAAAAAAAAAAATAGAGAGATTAAAGGGCAAAATTACATCCTGTGCGAATGTCTCCTTAAGACGCTTTCACTTTGAGGTATACCATAAATGCTTTGTTCTTTATCATGGTATAGCAGATGGCAAGGATGAGAGAAACAAGACCTAGCAGACTATAAAGCAGGGACACATTATTTGTCAACAGAATACAGAATTAATGTTAAATACAGAATTTCAAAGCTCTGATGCAGATTTAGAATGGCACTTTCATTCGTTCCATCTAGAAGGTCTTCTGAAGTTTTGGACATTTGATTAAAGATTCATAAAACTGTCTTCAGATGTTTGTGAACCCAGATATCTTAATAAAAGTCCCTGATGGATAAAATACTAGTGATTTTATTATTATTATTATTATTATTATTATTATCATTATCATTATCATTATCATTATCATTATCATTATTATTATTATTATTATTATTATTATTATTATTATTATTATTATTTTAACATTGTATATCCAATTTCACTGAGAATTGTTTTACATTATTAAAGGAATAGTTTACCCAGAAAAGAAAAATGTATGTGCTTACCCCTGTGGCATCCAAAATGTTGGTGACTTTGTTTCTTCAGTAGAACACAGACAGAGATTTTCAAAACATACTGTTGCAGTCCGTCAGTCTTATAATGGAGGTGAATGGGAATCACGTGTAAAACATAAAAAAACAAACAAACAAACAAACAAAAAAAATCTAAAAAAATAAACACTGCGGCTCGTGGCGATGTATACCGACACACATCGAGATTGTAGGTAGAGTGTTAATGCAACATTTGAGAGATAGGTGGGGATAATGCACTTATAAATCTGTGATCCGTCGTAAAGCAAGAAAAATAATAAGATGCCTCATGCACCTGCATGAGAATGCACTCAGGAGGACTCGCTTAAGAGTGTTCGAAAAGTTTGCACATTGGGTGAATCAGAGTTAAAAAATGATATAAATACTGTTCAGTTTCCTGCACAGACAGGTTTGTGCCTTTACAAATCACCTACATCTTGGATGCCCTGTGGTAAGCAAATAAACATCCATTTTTTTTTTTTTTTTTTTTTGGTGAACTATTCCTCTAAAGTCAGAGGAGAACTGGCCCCCTAACTGAGCCTGGTTTCTCCCAAGGTTTTTTCTCCATTCTGTCACTGATGGAGTTTTGGTTCCTTCCCGCTGTCGCCTCTGGCTTGCTTAGTTGGGGTCACTTCATTTACAGCGATATCGTTGACTTCATTGCAAATAATTGCAAATACACTTTTTAAACTGAACTGTGATGATGACATCACTGAATTCAATGATGAACTGCCTTTAACTATCATTTTGCATTATCAACACGCTTTTTCCTAATTAATGTTGTTCAGTTCCTTTGACACAATGCATTTTGTTTAAATCGCTATATAAATAAAGGTGACTTAGCTAAAGTAAAATGGGTTTTGAATGCAAACCTGTGGATTTGCTAATCACAAAGCATACTGTTTAAAGCATAACACAATGGTCTTCAATTACCTCTTGAACCCAACAATTATTTTTTCATTGGGTATTGGTGGAGTCATAATTTCAAATAATTGTTTAATCAATTTTCAGTGAACTTATTTGAACTGAATCCATCACCTCTTTAATTAGCAGACACCAGATTGTAACACACACAAAAATGGCTTGCATTAGCCACTAATTGTCAGGCAAACTTTCAACTTTCCACAATTCCAGCCAATATTAGAAAGGGCACAGAGCTTACAGAGAGAGAGCACGGTTAACATACATGTCAAGATTACAATTAATCTACCGCTGCTTTGAAATGCACAGAATATTCCCAGCTCTGTCTGATAAAGAGAGGCTGAAGGAGCACTAGATCCCAAGCTGTGAAGTAATCAGGCGATTAGCCTTTCCATCTGCTTTGAAGAAGTTCAATATATTGTAAAATGACTAACAGATATGTTTCATCGTGCCAAAATAGCAAGATAGACTTGTTCAGAGAGCTGACTCTAGTCAATCAATCAATCAATCACCTTTATTTATATAGTGCTTTAAACAAAATACATTGTGTCAAAGCACTGAACAACATTCATTTGGAAAACATTGTGTCAATAATGTAAAATGATAGTTAAAGGCAGTTCATCATTGAATTCAGTTATGTCATCCCTGTTCAGTTTAAATAGTGTCTGTGCATTTATTTGCAATCAAGTCAATGATATCGCTGTAGATGAAGTGTCCCCGACTAAGCAAGCCAGAGGCGACAGCGGCAAGGAACCGAAACTCCATCGGTGACAGAATGGAGAAAAAAACCTTGGGAGAAACCAGGCTCAGTTGGGGGGCCAGTTCTCCTCTGACCAGACGAAACCAGTAGTTCGATTCCAGGCTGCATCAAAGTCAGATTGTGCAGAATAATCATCTGTTTCCTGTGGTCTTGTCCTGGTGGTCCTCTGAGACAAGGTCTTTACAGGGGATCTGTATCTGGGGCTCTAGTTGTACTGGTCTCCGCTGTCTTTCAGGGCAGTAGAGGTCCTTTCTAGGTGCTGATCCACCATCTGGTCTGGATACGTACTGGATCCGGGCGACTGCAGTGACCCTCTGATCTGGATACAGACTGGATCTGGTGGCCACGGTGACCTCTGAACAGGAGAGAAACAGACAAATATTAGCGTAGATGCCATTCTTCTAATGATGTAGAAGGTACATGTTATGTGAAGTGTTTCCGGTTCCGGTTTACCTGATTAATGCAGCCTAAAAATCCTTTAACGGATTTGGATATTAAAAGCATATTAGTATGTTATGTGTATGCCAGGTTAAAGAGAGGGGTCTTTAATCTAGATTTAAACTGCAAGAGTGTGTCTGCCTCACGAACAATGTTAGGTAGGTCATTCCAGAGTTTAGGCGCCAGATAGGAAAATGATCTGCCGTCCGCAGTTGATATTGATATTCTAGGTATTATCAAATTGAGTTTTGAGAACATAGCGGACGTAGAGGAGTATAACGTAAAAGGAGCTCATTCAAATACTGAGGTGCTAAACCATTCAGGGCTTTATAAGTAATAAGCAATATTTTAAAATCTATACGATGTTTGATAGGGAGCCAGTGCAGTGTGGACAGGACCGGGCTAATATGGTCATACTTCCTGGTTCTAGTAAGAACTCTTGCTGCTGCATTTTGGACTAGCTTTAGTTTGTTTACTAAGCGTGCAGAACAACCACCCAATAAAGCATTACAATAATCTAACCTTGAAGTCATAAATGTATGGATTAACATTTCTGCATTTGACATTGAGAGAATAGGCCGTAATTTAGATATATTTTTGAGATGGGAAAATGCATTTTTTCAAATGCTAGAAACGTGGCTTTCTAAGGAAAGATTGCGATCAAATAGCACACCTAGGTTCCTAACTGATGACGAAGAATTGACAGAGCGACCATCAAGTCTTAGACAGTGTTCTAGGTTATTACAAGCAGAGTTTTTAGGTCCTATAATTAACACCTCTGTTTTTTCTGAATTTAGCAGTAAGAAATTACTCGTCATACAATTTTTTATATCGACTATGCATTCCATTAGTTTTTCAATTTGGTGTGTTTCACCGGGCCGCAAAGAAATATAGAGCTGAGTATCATCAGCATAACAGTGAAAGCTAACACCATGTTTCCTGATGATGTCTCCCAAGGGTAACATATAAAGCATGAAGAGTAGCGGCCCTAGTACTGAGCCTTGAGGTACTCCATACTGCACTTGTGATCGATATGATACATCTTCATTCACTGCTACGAACTGATGGCGGTCATATAAGTATGATTTAAACCATGCTAATGCACTTCCAATGATGCCAACAAAGTGTTTTGTGTTTTGTGGAAGTGGTCGACTGCATCCCAATTAGCATGCTATCCATTCTATAAAGCAGAAGAAATTAAGATTAGCGAGATCATAGTGCATTGAAAGAAGTATGTCAAACATTCCCATGGGATTTTCAGTGTCCCCTATAAAATATACTACTTAAGTATGATAATGCATCATATTTGATACACAAATTTCTAGGGACTATAAATGATCAACATGATCATAATTTTGATTATAAAAAAAACCCTGTTATAACCTGTATATAATCTATAATCAGTCTTAGTACTGATCGTACATTCATTTTTAGCAAGTAAACTTTCAGTAGCCTTTATAGGGCATTTCAGTTTTATTTTTTATCTTTCCTGTGAAATGTAAGACTAACTTTTGCATTGTTAGTAATATTTAATATGAACATTTACTGGACTAAAGCAACTTTCGTTTACTTAATTAAAAGGTTTGAGGAACATCTCTCAATCAACATTGTGTACAGAGTTTTGATAATAAAACTAACAACTGAGATATAAGTTATAATAATGGGAGATACAGAGATAGTAAAAACTGATATGAATAATGTATCTTATGCAAGTTGTAACATGGAGTCAGAGACGTTCGGATCCATATGCAGTATTTTATTTTCAAGAGTGGTCAAACAGGCAAAGATCAGAGAACAGCGTCAGGTATGTCAGGGGATATCCAAAATCGGCAACAAAAACAAGCAGAGGTCGGGGCAGGCAGCAGAGAATCACAGTCGGTATAAACAATCCAATGTGAAACAAGGAAGGAACAACACAGGGAAAAAAAGGGAAAACATGGAGGTAATTAGCCCTATGCACGGGATTATGGGAAATGGAGTAGTGAATGGAAATGGACACCAAATACAAGAGTCCTGAGTGGAGTGCCCTCTACTTTTGTTCATGTGCACTCCAGCTGATGACCATGACACAAGTAGTCTGCTATACAGTTATAATGATCTCACTGATCTCTCTCTCTAACTCTAACTTGTGTGATTTATATACCAGGTTTTAATGGGTTTAAATCCATGCATTAATTTGTAATGAATCTCAATGAGTGGTGCTGAAGAAACATAGCAATGAATGTTATGCACAGCTGCCACAGCTGTATTTAAATGTATCTAAAAATTATCAATAATTTTAGGTAAAGATTGTACGTAGATGCTAATGCTTTTTTCCTTGAAATGGCAACAGCTTCGTTCTTTGGTATAGGTACATAATTGTATGATGAAATAGTTTGTAGCTCAGTGTATAGTCAAAAGTTCAATGTAGTCACGGTCACGGTTTCGGTACATGTTGCGGTATGTGCTATGTTTATGGAAAAACTATAAAAATAATATTTAATATGTTTGTTCTGAACAGTTAAACTGAGCAGCGTTCTTCAGAAAAATCTTTAAGGTCCTGCAGATTCTTCAGTTTCCCCGCATCTTTGCATATTTGAACCCATTCCAGCAGTGACTTTATGATTTTGAGATACATCTTATCACACTGAGGACATTTGAGGGACTCAAACACAACTATTAAAAAAGATTCAAACATTCACTGATACTCCAGAAGGAAACAAGATGCATTAAGAGCTGGGGGGGGGGGGGGTGAAAACTTTTGAACACGATGAAGATGGCCAAATTGGTCTTATTTTGTTGAAATATAATTTTTTTCCATTTAGTTCTGCCCTTCGTAAGCAACAGAAGATACTTGTATGTTTCCCGGTACACAAATTAAGTACAATTTACCTTGATCTTCATCTGAAAGTTTTTACTCCCCAGCTCTTAATGCATCTTGTGTCCTTCTGGAGCATCAGTGAATGTTTGGATCTTTTTAAATAGTTGTGTTTGAGTCCCTCAAATATCCTCAGTGTGATAAGATGTATCTCAAAACCATAAAGACACTGCTGGAAAGGGTTCAAATATGCAAAGATGCTGGAAAACTGAAGAATCTGCAGCACCTGAAAGATTTTTCTGAAGATCGCTGCTCAGTTTAACTGTTCAGAACAAACAAGGGACTCATGCACAACCATCACAAAACAGAAAGACAGTCGAGGATCATCAGGTAACAGAAGACAGTACTAAGAACCAAGGGTTCTCAAACTTTTGAGTGGGGTTTTTATAATAATTTAGTTTTTTGTCTTGTGGACTAAATGTTAATATCTTTTATGTACAAAATCTTACTCAGGACAGTACTAAAAAAAAATAACATTCATTTAGTATGATCTCTCTTATTTTTTTAAAATTACTCATATTTTTACAGATTCTGCAAGGGGTGCCCAAACTTTCGAGCCCCACTGTATATGTTTTTTTTTTTTTCCTCATCATGACATATTTTTCAACTGATGCAACTTATACTCAGGTGTGACTTATAGTCTGAAAAATACTGTAAACAGTAATAATCATGATTTTCAGTTTTTAACATTTTGATTTTTTTTTTTCTCTGTTAACATTAGTTTTTAGGTATAGAAACTGAATAAAGTAATCAAATGTAAAACAACATTGCAAATTGAACTGTATAAATTAAAGATTGTTAAAAAAGAAAATTACAAAAGCTTTTAAATCAAGAGCAGTGAGTGATTTATTAGTTTATATTCAGACTATTTTAGATTGCTTCGGGGGTACCGCAGCGGAGTAACCCAGTACCTTTGTAATTCTTCATAGACATAAACAGAGAGAAGTAGTTCCGGCTACGATGTTCTTCCGCGAGACGCAAGCAGTTGTGTTTGTTAACCGCTAGATCGTCAAAAGTTCCCTACCGCAGCTTTAAGTATTGTGTTTAATTGGACAAATTCACACAAAAAAGGATATACAATTGCCCGTCTTGGTAAGTATCCTACAGCAGACATAGCGGGCTAAACGTAAGCCTACTGTATCAGTGCATTTTCTTGAAGTTAGAGTCTTTCTATTAAGCGAACAGGAAAAACACTTATTATAAGAGCACCCTAGTGATTCAGGACAAGCTAAAACACGGTGTGGAAAATGGATTCATGGTGTACTCGGTTAATATATACATTTTTCTACATTTTGAACACAAACAAAGTTACGGAACTCAGCTCTGATTGGTTGATTTCTTACCGGGAGGGGTCCGTAACTGCAAATGACAATAGGACCACTGGGAGGAGCCTGAGGAGCTAGATTTTTTTCACAGATTATATGTCTCATATTCTACTGTCAGGACATAATGACAGGTCTAACAAATATGTCAAAAAATATATATTTACAAACGTTACCTACTGCAGCTTTAGGAGATAGCTTTGAGAGATATTTACACGCTTTGGATGAGCATATGTACAAATATTCTCACTGCGCATGCAAGCTTGCATCCTTTGCGCTTTAAATGTTTAAACTGAAAAACTATAGTTGATCTCTCTGTCGGTGAAGAGGGATTCACATTTGATAAATGCAGGGAAGTAGTTAGGCTGACAGAGAAGAGTTCAGAATTAGAGACACGCATCTAAACTTTAATTGAGGACAGTAAGAATTTGAGGGATCTAGACAAGGCTTAATCTTGAGTATCTCTAGAGTAGTACTGCATCCTTCATAACTCCAAAAAAGTCTTTAGTTTTAATATACTCATAATAGAAAGATAGTCTGTACCGATTTTCCCGGAAAAACACGACCGACTGGAGGCGTGACGTGTGGGCGGAGCTAAAAAAATCACGAGCACCAGTAGGCTTTTGTGTTGAGAGCGTTTGGAAGCTGTGACATTATCGTAAGGACAAAACCATCATCCAAAACAAACCATGGCTAACAGTCAGATTCAGCCGTTTATTTATGATCCAGAATCAGATCCCGAGGCTGAAACTGAACGAGAGCAGCAGCAGCAACGACTCGCTCCGAGCGGGGCTCGAACCCGGGTCTCCGGCATGGGAGGCGGACGCACTAACAAGGAGGCAGAGATATTTTAAGCAGTTTTACTCACCGCCTGCGGTTCCAACACACGATCGTGACCCTATTTCGTTGGGATTGCATCATCCTTAAGAAATAAACGATATGCAAATCCGCCATCAAACTGGGCCTTGTTTGTAAAACAAGCATCTTCAAAATGCAGGGAACAAACACAAACACTTGCACAACTCCGTTGATGCTCTGTAAAAATAAACTCCGTCCACTGGTCCCTTAATGCTGTTTTTTCTTTGGTAATCTGTGCAGGGTTGTCTTGCCCTGGCAACCAAAAACACACTCCTTTTGTGACATTTCGCAACGCTCTCGCTCTGATCAGTGTGCTCAGCCTCTCAGTGCTCTGCTATACGGAAGCCCGCGCTCTTCCGGCAGACGTGCCCTTAGGACCCATATAAGGAAATTCCGCTCCATCTAATGTCACACAGAGCCATACTGAAAAAAAAAAAAAAAAAAACTTTCCGGCAAACCGGAAGGAGTATTTTTGGAACAGAAATACTCCTTCAAACATACAACTTAATTTTTGAAACTTTGTCCATGTTTAGCATGGGAATCCAACTCTTAAACAGTGTAAAAAACTCAGTAGGCATGAAATAGCATTACACCCCCCCCCCCCCCCTTAATATAGCCAAAATTGTAAATTCTACTTCTTGTTACAAGTATTGAAGAACCATCACTTCTACCACAAAAGACTGCTTTTTAAGTTATCTTCTTGATGTATCCAAATTCCTTAGCATATCCAAAACCTCAGAACAACTTGATGTAACAGAAACTATGGACTCTCTCTTTTCTAGCACTTTAAATACAGTTGCTCCTCTACGCTTAAGGAAGGTTAAGGAAAACAATTTGACACCATGGTATAATGAGCACACTCGCACACTAAAGAGAGCATCCCGAAAAATGGAGCACAGCTGGAGGAAAACATTACTAGAGGTATTTTGTTTTGCTTGGTGGGAAAGTAACCTATCCTATAGAAAAGCATTAAAAAATGCTAGATCCGATTACTTTTCTTCTCTTTTAGAAGAAAACAAACATAACCCCAAGTATTTATTCAATACAGTGGCCAAATTAACAAAAAATAAAGCCTCAAAAAGTGTTGACATTTCCCAACACCACAGCAGTAATGACTTTATGAACTAATTTACTTCTAAAATCAATACTGTTAGAGATACAATTGTAACCATTCAGCCGTCAGCTACAGTATCGCATCAGACAGTGCACTATAGACCCCCTGAGGAACAGTTCCACTCATTCTCTGCTATAGGAGAGGAAGAATTGCATAAACTTGTTAAATCATCTAATCCAACAACATGTATGTTAGACCCTATACCATCTAAGCTCCTAGAAGAGGTGCTTCAAGAAGTCATAGATCCTCTTGTGACTATTATTAATCCCTCATTGTCATTAGGATATGTCCCCAAAACCTTCAAACTGGCTGTTATTAAGCCTTTCATCAAAAAAAAAAAAAAAAAAAAAAAAAAACACAACTAGTTAATTATAGACCGCCATCAGTTCGTAGCAGTGAATGAAGATGTATCATATTGATCACAAGTGCAGTATGGAGTACTTCAAGGCTCAGTACTAGGGCCGCTATTCTTCACGCTTTATATGTTACCCTAAGGAGATATCATCAGGAAAAATGGTGTTAGCTTTCACTGTTATGCTGATAATACTCAGCTCTAGATTTCTTCACAGCCCGGTGAAACACACCAATTTTTTAAAAACTAATGGAATGCATAGTCGATATAAAAAAACTGGATGACGAGTAATTACTTACTGCTAAATTCTGAAAAAAAAAAAGAGGTGTTTATTATAGGACCTAAAAACTCTGCTTGTAATAACCTAGAACACCGTCTAAGACTTGATGGTTGCTCTGTCAATTCTTTGTCAACAGTTAGGAACCTAGGTGTGCTATTTGATCACAATCTTTCCTTAGAAAGCCACGTTTCTAGCATTTGTAAAACTGCATTTTTCCATCTCAAAAATATATCTTAATTACGTGTTATGGTTGCTGGGAGAAAAAGAGACCCAAGAGCAGATTCGCAGTTTGCCAAATTTATTGAACAAAAACAGAGGCAAAAAAAAAATAAACAAACAGGGCATGAAAACTAGGCACAACTAGAGCAAAATAGTTTTAAGGGCAGTAGTGAAACGGATGGTAGCCAAGACACTGACAGAGAAGCTCAAAAAGACAGAAGCATAAGTATTGAAGAAAATCAATGTGAAATTGAGAGACAGGTGTGTGCGAGCTGAAACACTAATTAGGATAAAGTGCAGCTGTGAAGGCAGAGTGAGTGGAATTAACCACTTAAGACATAACACAACAAAAGGTCTGATGATCAAACCAGTGTCCTGACAGGACCCCCCACCCCAGGAATGCCCCCAGGCTTTTCAGGGTGAGGGGCAGATCGATGGTAATCCTCAATAAGAGAACAACATCTCTCCATCTACCCCTCCCAATCAACCAGGTACTGGTATCCCCTGCCACGCCGCCTGGAATCAAGAATCCTCCTAACGGTAAAAGCAGGAGCACCCTCAACTATCGGGGTGGGTTTAGGGGAAGATGATGAAGAGAGAGAACGAATAAAAGGCTTGACACAAGACATGTGAAACACTGGATGCACTCGATGAAAAGGATGCGGTAGCCGAAGACGAACCGCCACCGGACTGAGCACCTTAACTATGGGGTATGGCCCAATGAACCACGGTGCCAACTTCTTGGAGGGCAATTTAAGAGGCAGGTTCTTGGTGGAGAGCCATACCTTTTGCCCACAGATGTATCTGGGTGCCTCAGCAAGACAACAATCCACCAATCTCTTGGTGTGTTCCCTAGTTCTCAGAAATGCTTCCCTGGCCCTCCTCCAGGTTTGCCGGCATCAACTGATAAATGCCTGAATTGAGGGAACCGCAGCTTCGGAACTCTGTGATGGAAACAGAGGGGGTTGATATCCGAGACAGCAAAAAAAAGGAGATAATCCAGTAGACGACACCGGCAATGTATTGTACGCATACTCAACCCACATAAACTGCTGGGACCAGGATGAGGGATCCAACACCTACCTCTGATGCATCAACCTCCACAATAAACCAGTGTTAATTTCGTTGACTAAATATTTTCGTCATTATTTTCGTCACGAATATATTTTTGCGGACGAAACGAAAACTAAAAAAGAAGACATTGATGGAGACTAAAACTATGACTAAATTGATTGACATTATCGTCAACGAATAAAGGACGAGACGAAAATAGACTGTGACGAAAATCAAATCAGCAGACGGGAGAGATGCGAGGAATGAGCAAAAGAACCGTCAAAACGGAACAGGCGAGACTGCATGAGAGAAGAGAACCAATCCGAGCCTGACTTATTGAGACGTGAAGCGAAGGTTTTCAGTTTTTAAATGAGCTCCCGGGAAGTCGGCATTCGAAGAGGTGACGTCTAAAAGAGCGACAAAATGTCCACAGCTCACTTCACGTTTGACGACGAACAAAACAAAACAAAGTGTAAAGCACGCAGAGCGCTCATTCGTGGCAAGAACACAACCAATTTGAAAAGACATTTACAGACGAGCCACCTGGACATTTTCTCAAATGTAATTTCACAACGATATTCTTTTGTTAGATGAGAGCACAATACTAATACGTAATATTATGAAACATACATTTGATTAATACTAATGTTTAGTATATTTTATTATGTTCTACTTGTTGACAATATCACAAATATTTCTATATTAGTCATGTGAAACGTAAATGTTCACATCATATCATTATACATACTAATCTAGCAATATTGTGGTATTTAAAACATACAATATTGCTAGACAAATGAATACCTTATAAAATCTTGTTACTTTTTTTTATCCACCCAACTTATTAAATATTTACTTTAAATTTATGCACTTATTGTTCAGCTCAGCTGTAAGCTTTAAGGTCCTGGACCTAACTTTATTTTTCTTTTATTGATGGTCAATTGGCAGCTAGTTATTGTTATCATGACAGTGTTTGTTGCTGCATAAAAGCTTTTGAATCGAAATAAAGACACAGTTGTGTTGAAATAAAGTTGAATTTGTGTTTTATATATTTTGGTTAAGTTTGTTTCCTATACCAGCTGTAAAAAATGGTCTAGTAAATCTGTTATTGATTTTAGTCTTATTTTAGTCGACTAAAATACCAAGCAATTTTAGTCGACTAAAATAAGACTAAAATTAAAACAATTCAGATGACTAAAACTTGACTAAAACTAAAAAGAATTATAGTCAAAAGACTAAGACTAAAACTAAATTAAAATTTCGTGTCAAAATTAACACTGCAATAAACTGCCGGGAAGGGTCAGTAGTTATTAAAATGGGTCAGGAGTTATTAAAATAGGTGCAGATGAAAACTGCCTCTTAAGTTCATCAAAGGCTGCCTGAGCAGCTAAGGACCAGCAAAACGGTTTCTTTGTGGAGGTTAATGCTGTCAGAGGAGCCACCACCTGGCCAAAATTACGGAAAAACCGCCTGTAGAATTTAATGTAACAGAAATGACTCAAACCAGACAAATTAAAGAGGCGATCAGGAAGTTCCTCAGGAAGTCATAAAACATTCTGTGCCACATGTCCCAAGCAAGATGACCAACCAACTTGTTCACACAACAGCTTTCAACATTAACACCACTAGAACAATTATTTACAATTTCAATTTGAAGAAGATAAATTTGGTGTCAAATTTGTTGTTCGTAATGGAAATGCAACGCTGGACATCACATGAAAACCCATGAGAGTATTACACAAGTTCCGTTGACTTCCCCCACCCAGCAGAACCGGACTGAAATTCCTAAGGGGGAAGGGACTTGTAACCTCTGGTCTCCATAGAACATCCCTATGTCAGAGAATGACAAAGAAACTGTCTTTAGTTCATATATATGGACCAAAATGAACTCCAAAATGACTTCTAAATTAATATCATTCCATCGCTTAACTCCATATTCATTTATATGTACCCCACACTTTTCACTATCATGTTATAATCACTTATTGTGTATGTATTTTAATAACTATGGGATAGCTTAAGGATACATATTTATGTCTAGTATCTATGTAATGGAATCTGCTTGCTTGAGATAGCCCAGACAATCAATGTCAAATGTATCATTTGCATGTTATAGGAATCATGTCCAAAATTAGACCCTGCAAGAGCTGGAAAATTCAGACCACATGCTTGGTAAGATAAACAAATGATTTATGATAGCCCGAGCCAAGACAATATCTGATTGGTCAAGACAACATTTTGAGGTGTGGCCAATAGGCCAGTTTAAATACTTGGGACACCATAAAATCCTGCTTTTAGGAGCTAGCTATGCTTCTGCTATTAGTCATGCCTGCTTTTAGTTCTAGCCTTGCTTTTGCCACTAGTCATGCCTGCTTTGCTTCTTAGCTTTAATTTTTAGCCATGCTGTTTGTCATCACTGTTCTTTGAGTGCGGTTCCAGCATGCTTAAGCCTGCACACCCGCTGCTACTTAGCCACAATGAGAAGAAACACCACCTATAGTCTCGTCAAACTTTATTTCTTTTCTTTTCCGTTTGAGAGTTTCATGTTCTGAGTTACGTTTTGTAACGCCGTCTGACCTCGTCTGCGAGTTCAACTTCAATTAGCGACACAACTCCATCTTCAGCCAACGCCCAAACACGGGTTTCCCAAGACGTCACTTTAACGACTACTGAACTTCCAGCCAATCAGCGACATCGGACAACAAAAGGGACTCCTATTTCACAGGAGACGCAAGTAACCTCCAGACTGTGACCTTTACTGGTGTATCTAATGTAATTTTAACCTCATTGAGGAACTAGGTACGTGATTGATGGTTTTTCATGTCTATGCAATTTAACGTATTGCTGTAAACTTGGGATTCCATATTTCCATTCCCTTAAACTCATCTTTCCCTAACTTTCGATCTTCCTGCAACTTGTGTGAATGTGTGAGTGCATGTGTTTATGTGTTAGATTAGTTTATATGTTTATCTAATAAAGCCTTATTCATATTGAAAAGAGAAGTATCTTGTGTTTTGTGCTTACAAGTTAAGGTCTTAAACTGCCGATCTTGTTACTGTGCTAATTGATAGTGTTTTCACTATACTTTGGATTTGAATATCCAGCGCAGATTTCATGTTAAACGGCTCGTTCAGTGAATCGCAGGGCATCTCAGTGATCAGCCGTGAAACAGTGATTCTGTTCAAATTCCCTTTAAAATCTTAAATGATTCCCTTTGAGCTAAATTGACCTGTTTCCCTTACATTAACAAATCCAATAAACCTTTTCAGATATTTAAGGTTGCCAGGTATGGGCCAGTCAGAGACGGCCTTTATCTTCGCAGGGTCCATGCAGATCCCCTCCACCGAGATGATGTGGCTCAAGAACGGAACTGACTGGTTGTGGATGGAACACTTCTCCACCTTAGCAAACAGTTCGTTCTCTAGCAACTGCTGCAGCACTCGTCTGACATGCTCAATGTGTACCTGTAGTGAACGAGAAAAAATCAGGATGTCATCCAGATACACAAAGACAATATTTTTGATCATGTCTTTCAGCACGTCATTGACGAGTGCCTGGAAGACAGCTGGGGCATTAGTGAAACCGAAGGGAAGGACCCTGTACTCAAAATGCCCCGTGGGCATATTAAAAGCCGTCTTCCATTCACCCCCCTCTCTGATCCGAACCAGAATAACACCGGCCGCCAGAGACTCAGACAGATACCTCTCCATTGCCGCTCTTTCAGGACCGGACAAGAAGAACAGTCTCCCCCTAGGAGGAGAAGTGCCAGGGAGAAGATTGATGGCACAATCATAGGGAGGGTGTGGATGCGGCCCGGGAATTACTGAAAACTGGCCGCAAATCATGGTAGACCTCAGGAACACTGGAGAGATCAATCAGCTCCTCCTGCAACACAGGAAAAGAACAGACCGAAGACAAGGCAGACACAAGACAATGGGCATGACAATAGTGACTCCATGATAGGATGGTGCTTTCAGACCAATTAATGTGTGGATTGTGAGTGGTTAACCAGGAATGACCTAAGACCACCGGAGTGAGGGGTGAGCGGGTGATAAAAAATACTAACTGTGGCCTGAGAAATGGTGGTAAGTTCGCGGCCATCTAAAGCATGAGCAGTAAGGACAGGAGAGAGAGATTGAAAATCAATGCCCTTCTTTAAAGCCCAAGAAAAATCTATAAAATTCCCCTCAGCTCCTGAATCGATGAGAGCAGAGAGTTGATGAACTGCACCTTCATAAGTGACTGAGACTGGAAGTGTGAACCAGTAGACGGGGTGGTGGAAGAAGCGCTCGCCAGTAACCCCTTGCTTACTAGCGAGCGTTGGCTTTTGCCGGACAGGAAGAAGCAAAATGTCCATGACGGCCGCAGTAGAGGCATAATCCTTTGGAAAGCCATTTCTGTTTCTCCTCTGCAGATAACCGCTACCTGCCTAACTGCATAGGTTCCGGAGCAGATGAGGGAATGGGAGCATCGGACCCCGAAAAGGCAGACACAGGGTTTACAAAAGGCAAGAATGTAGAAGCCCGAGCTCTCCGACCAAGATCCTGTCGACTATCCAAACGGATAACCAGGTCAACAAGTTCATCTAGATGTTCAGGAAGATCGTGAGCATACATCTCATCTCATCTTCCAGGCCTACCGTGAACCTGGCTGCCAGTGCTGCATCATTCCACTTACTAGACGCAGCAAGAGTGCAAAACTCGATAGCGAAGTCCTCCGCCGAACGCCTCCCGTGATGAAGTGCTGGCAACAGCCGCGATGCCTCTTTACGGAGTGTTGAGTGGTCAAATATCTTGACAAACTCCACTTTAAAGCGGGCAAACTCCATACAACAGGCTGCCTTAGCAGCCCATACAGCAGTGGCCCATTCCGGAGCCCAACCAGTAAGAAGGGAGATGACAAACGCCACCTTGGCTGAATCTGAGGCATAAGTGAGGGGTTGCAGAGAGAAAATCACCTCACATTGGATAATAAATGATCAACATTCCGTAGGCTCACCGGAGTAATTGGGAGGAATGTTGATGAGTGGTTCAGGGGAGACTGAAGAACGTCCGGTGGCTGTTGACAGTAGGTTACGTTCAGTCTCCATCCGGCGAACGGTTTCAGTTAGCTCAGAGACTTGACTGGCTAATGTGTCCATGGCATTATGAGCAGCCACCATCTTCCCCTGATGCTGTCTGAGCAGAACACCTTGCGCTTCCAAAGCAGAGCAAAACTGCGATTGATCTGCTGGATCCATCATGGTCAGTGTGTACTTTTAGTGTTGCTGGGAGAAAAAGGGACCCAAGAGCAGATTCGCAGTTTGCCAACTGCAAACAGAGGCAATAGGCCAAAACAAAGGCAATAGTCCAAAACAAAGGCAATAGTCCAAAACAGACGCTGACAATCAGCAACCAGGTAAGGAATCCAAAACTGAACTGTGTACGGGAAATGGGTACACCAAAAAGAAAAAAAAAAGAAAAAAAAAAACAAGATTAAATAAACAAACAGGGCATGAAAACTAGGCACAACTAGAGCAAAATAGTTTTAAGGGCAGTAGTGAAGTAGCCAAGACACACTGACAGAGAAGCAAAGAAATAGAGAAGCATAAGTATTGAAGAAAATCAATGTGAACTTGAGAGACAGGTGTGTGTGAGCTGGAACACTAATTAGGATAAGGTGCAGCTGTGAAGGCAGAGTAAGTGGAATTAACCACTTAAGACAGAACACAACAGAAGGCCCGATGATCAAACCAGTGTCCTGACATTACGGCCTACGCTCTCAATGTCAAATGCAGAAATGTTAATCCATGCATTTATGACCTCAAGGTTAGATTATTGTAATGCTTTATTGGGTGGTTGTTCTGCAGGCTTAGTAAACAAACTACAGCTAGTCCAAAATGCAGCAGCAAGAGTTCTTACTAGAACCAGGAAGTATGACCATATTAGCCCGGTCCTGTCAACACTGCACTGGCTCCCTATCAAACATTGCATATATTTTAAAATATTGCTTATTACTTATAAAGCCCTGAATGGTTTAGCACCTCAGTATTTGAATTAGCTCCTTTTACATTATAATCATCTATGTCCGCTACATTCTCAAAACTCAGGCAATTTGATAATTCCTAGAATATCAGAATCCACTGCAGGTGGCAGATCCTTTTCCTATATGGCGCCTAATGTCATGATTCTGCCTTCATGTCCTGACTTTTCTCTAGTCTTGAGGCAGGATCATGACAGACCCCTGTTTTGTGTACAAGCATGGCCTTGTCTTTGGGCCATGTGCTTGTGTTGTCTCGTTCCCTTGCCCCGCCCTCCTTGTTATCCGAGTCTTGTCGTTATTGCCGTATCTGTGCCACCTGTTGTGTCTTAATTAGTTCTCCTACTTAGATCCCCTAGTGTGCTCTGTCTTTTGTCGGTTCATTGTTTCTACAGATGTGTCTCCTTAGATGTGTTTCTACTTGTCAGCCTCGTGAGAGAGTGTATCCATGTCACCCCTTTGAGAAGTCCTTGTATATCCGTGAGTGTTTATTTGTAGTTAGTGTTCTAGTGTTTTGAGTCTTTGTTTATCGTGTCTACATAGTCCTGTTAAGTTATTTTGAATCTGCCCTAGTCCTTGTTTTCCCCCTCGTGGGTTTTGTTTTCCCCTTTTTGTGTTTAATAAACCCTTTGTGTTGTGATTCCTGTCTGCATTTGAGTTCCTCCTTGCCAAACCGTGACAGCCTAAACTCTGGAATAACCTACCTAACATTGTTCGGGAGGCAGAAACACTCTTGCAGTTTAAATCTAGATTAAAGATCTCTTTAACCTGGCTTACATATAACATAATAATATGCTTTTAATATCCAAATCCATTAAAGGATTTTTAGGCTGCATTAATTAGGTAAAACAGAACCGGGAACACTTCACATGACACCCTATGTTCTTGCTACATCATTAGAAGAATGGCATCTACGCTAATATTTGTCTGTTTCAGTCTTATTCCGAGGTCACCGTAGCCACAAGATCCAGTCTGTATCCAGATCAGATTGTCACTGCAGTCACCCGGATCCAGTACGTATCCAGACCACATGGTGGATCAGCACCTAGAAAGGACCTATACATCCCTGAAAGACAGCGGAGACCAGAACAACTAGAGCCCCAGATACAGATCCCCTGTAAAGACCTTGTCTCAGAGGACCACCAGGACAAGACAACAGGAAACAGATGATTCATCTGCACAATCTGACTTTGCTGCAGCCAAGAATTGAATTACTGGTTTTGTCTGGTCAGAGGAGAACTGGCCCCCCAACTGAGCCTGGTTTTTCCCAAGGTTTTTTTTCTCCATTCTGTAACCAATGGAGTTTCAGTTCCTTGCCGCTGTCGCCTCTGGCTTGCTTAGTTGGGGTCACTTCATGTACAGCAATATCGTTGACTTGATTGCAAATGAATGCACAGACACTATTTAACTGAACAGAGATGACATCACTGAATTCAATGATGAACTGCCTTTTTCATTTTGCATTATTGACACACTGTTTTCCAAATGAATGTTGTTCAGTTGCTTTGACACAATGTATTTTGTTTAAAGTGCTATATAAATAAAGGTGACTTGAGTTGACTTGACTTGACAAAGTAACTTTACAGAAAATTGTTTCTACAATATTTAGTGGTGACCGTCAGTTTGTACGCATATGACAGGATTTTTAGAAAAATTAATAAAAGACGTATTGAGCCAGATAATGAACATTATTAATATTATAAATGATCAATAATTATTACATGATGCAGTCACACCTTTAGCAATATTTGTTAGTTCTGTTGTTGATTCAGGCTTAGCATCATCTGAGGTCCTCTGAGGGTCAGCATCATCCCTTCTCAGGTGTTCTGGATCCAGACTGGAGATTGTGTAAATCCTAGTGGCAAAACAAAGAAAAAAATAGAGATATAATTTGCATAGCTGCTGATCCAACAAAGTAAAATGAATTAGATTAACCCAAGCTAAAGAATAAAAATGCGCATTTGATCAGATGCAACTGCACTCACAATTTAAGATACATTATTCAAATGCTTGGCGAAAGCGATGCATTTTTAATCTAGATTTAAACAGAGAGAGTGTGTCTGAAACCCGAACATTATTAGGAAGGCTATTCTAGAGTTTAAGAGCCAAATGTGAAACAGCCTTTAGTGGATTTTGCTATCCTAGGAACTATCAAAACTCCAGCGTTTTGTGACCTTAGGGAGCGTGATGGATTGTAGCATGGTAGAAGGCTAGTTAGGTATGTAGGAGTTAAACCATTTAGTGCCTTATATGTAAGTAATGATTATTTGTAATTGATCCGGAACTTAATAGGTAGCCAGTGCAGAGACTGTAAAATTGGGGTAATATGATCATATTTTCTTGACCTCGTAAGGACTCTAGCTGCTGCATTTTGGACTACCTGTAGCTTGTATATTGAAGAAGCAGGACAACCACCTAGAAGTGCATTACAATAGTCCAGTATAGAGATCATAAATGCATGAACTAGCTTTTCTGCATCAGAAACAGACATGTTTCGTAGCTTGGCAATGTTTCTAAGATAGAAGAATGCATACATATCATTTTCAAAAGACAAGTTGCTGTCTAATATAACACCCATATTTTTGACTGTAGAGGATGTAACAATACATCCGTCTAGTTGCACATTGTAATCTACAATATTCTGGGTAGTGTTTTTTGGTCCAATAATTAATATATCTGTCTTATCCAAATTTAATTGGAGAAAATTATTGGTCATCCAATCTTTTACATTTTTAACACACTCTGTTAGCTTAGATAATTTTGAAGTTTCATCTGGTATCGTTGAGAAACAGTATATAGCTGAGTATCATCAGCATAACAGAGGAAGCTAATTCCGTATCTTCTAATGATATTACCAAGGGGCAATATGTATATTGAACATAAAAGGGGATCTAGGGCGGGTCCTTGTGGCACTCCATATTTTACTGATGATAAATAAGATGACTCCCCATTTAAGTAAACAAAATAGTAGCGATCGGACAGGTAGGATCTAAACCAGGGTTTCTGCAGGGTTTAATCAGTCAAATTTAAGACATTTTAAGACCTTTTTATGACTATTAGGATTTGAATTTATGACCTACACAAATTATGATAAATAACTTTCTAATATAATCTAAATAATTCCTTTCAAAAGTCTTTTTTTATTATTGGCTTTCATTGAAAGTAACAAGTTTTATTATTTAAAGAGTTATTCTATTATTTCTTAAGATTAAGAAACTGAAGCATTCGCCTTATTTTTCTTGAGTATCAAGAACTCAGGAACACTTAACAATTGTAACATTGTAAATTAACAATTATTTTATGGCATTACTTTCCAAAATAACAAGTGTTTTGTTGGTGTTTGGTAACAGTATTCAACACTCACAGCCAGGACCGTAGCTGGGGTCAGCGGTGCCCGGGTGAAGGTTGTACAAGTGGGCACTGTTTGAAATTGTTTAATTTGTACGTTCGTTCATTTTTATTTATTTTTGCTATTTACACACTCTTTAAGTTTTTTTTTCAAGTTTGTAGGTGTCCAGGTACAGAAACCTAATAATTAAATGTAAAATAGCACTGGATAGTCTTCAATGTAAAAATAAAATATACAATCAAACCTACATTTATTCAGGCACCTTCAACTTTTCTCACATTATTACAGTTTATTTGCTATTGCTTCTAAAATGGTTATAAAATATGACAAGAATTTAGAGTTAAACTGTCAGAACAAATTCGTCTTGATAATGTCATAACTTTGATAGAAAGTACATAATGGATTACAATCAACCAAAACTACAGACAACTGTTATTATGACAATATTTACACAACTATCAATACTTTGTTGACCAATTACCAAGCGATGCTTATTTTTGTTCAGACTGTGGTGTGAAAAGGTTGCATTAGCAATTCAGAAAAACAAAACACATAAGCAATGCATGGTGCTTTATAAGGTGCTGAATAATTTTTGGTCCCAATTTTTTATAGATAGATAGATAGATAGATAGATAGATAGATAGATAGATAGATAGATAGATAGATAGATAGATAGATAGATAGATAGATAGATAGATAGATAGATAAAACATTTATCTCTATCTATTTCACTAGCAGTTCACTGTATGAAGATTCTTTGCGTTTAATATATAACAATTTGCTTATACTCACTTACACAAATGTATTAGTGTTCTGTACCTACTCGTAAAATATGTATATATCAAAAATTATATCTGGAGTCTGGATCATTTTTGGTTTGACTGTGCATAAATTCTTGTTAAAACTACAAAGTAATGCAGTCAAGAGCAGTGAGTGATTTTTCTTTCTATTCTTGGCTTAACATTACAGCAGCCAGTAGCTAAATTAGGCGCGGTCACTTTAAGAGACGATGAAAGCGTTTTTTCCCTCAACTGTTTACTTTCACTTAAGAAATAAAGGTTTTAAAAAATAAACGTTTTTTCGAGCATACTTTCCAAGGCGGGTATTTTGACATATGCATTTGTCGGCACAAGAGCAAAAAGAAGCAAATTCGGTGTAAGTTACAAGCGTTTTGAGATGCCTTTCTCTGCATGAGCCCTGAACACCTCAACACCGTGCTACTGAATTGGGCTCCTTCACGTCCTTTTGTTTGTTCAAAACTGCGATTAGTATTTGTTCGTTCATGTGCAAGAGGGACTGACAGTGATATGCGGCTCTCTCCGCACCAAACACAGAGCGTGCGAGTAACCAGCTACTCGGTTCAGCTTTTCCGCATTTTGTGTTTGGATGCTTGATACCGATTGTTAGCGATGGGCTTGAGCCAGCTACTAAATGCACCTTCGAGCCATAGATTGTTAAAGGTACATTTTCCCATTGTGATAGCCAGGATGATTTCAATTAGGCTAAGCAGTGACTCAGTATGACACAGTATGTTTGGAGTTTGCGCGGGTTTCTGTGAAAGTCCTTCTGACAAGTCTGTATGCTACCGCATGGACCTTGTAGTTCTGGAGCTCTGTGATACCAGTGTGATACCACCCAGATTCCTCATACAGAACTACAAAAGGTGAAACAAATGAATGCCATTGCTGCTGCGAGCACATTTTGATGGAAGAACAAATTAATGGACTAGCATATCAATTTAAGATGTGGCTAAATGTTTTTTATGACCTTGTATGGAAAATCCGGACGTTTTTATGACCTTTTATGGCCTTAAATTCTTATTGTTAAATTTATGACATTTTATGGACCCGCGGAAACCCTGTAAACCATCTTAGAGCCTGCCCTTGAATACCTGTATAATTTTGTAATCGATCTATGAGCATGTCATGATCTATGGTGTCGAACGCAGCACTTAGATCAAGTAAAACTATAAATGAGATGTAGCCTTGATATGACGCAAGAAGCAGGTCATTTGTAATTTTAACAAGTGCAGTTTCTATGCTATGGTGGGGCCTGAAAGCTGACTGAAATTCTTCATACAGATCATTTTTGTGCAGGAAGGTGCTCAATTGAGCAGACACAACTTTTTCTAAAATTTTAGACATAAATGGAAGATTTGAAATAGGCCTATAATTTGCCAGTTCACTATAGGATGTAGTTTTGGTTTCTTAATAAGAGGCCTAATAACCGCCAGTAAGATTGTTATTTATGCCGGGGCTAATGATGATCAACTTCACCAGCCAGTTGAAAATAATATTAAAGTGGTGTGTGAACTTGCAAGCACGATGTCAGACACTTTAATATGCTCTGGCCCCCTCTCTGCTTACCATGGTGATGAGATGCATAGCAGATTGTCATTACTCAATAGCTGGAGTGGTGGTGCCCGCAGAATAACATAGGTTTCATGAACAATTGGACGAACTTTTGGGGCAGACCTGACCTGTTGAAAAGAGATGGTCTTCATCCCTCCTGGGAAGGTGCTGCTCTTCTCTCTAGAAATATGGCACATAGTCTTAGAGTTTGTACTTGACTAACTGGGGCCCAGGTCAGGAAGCAGACAGACTGGGTAAAGTGACCATCTGCTAGCCGCCTCACGTCACAGTCTGTTAATTCTCAGCACATAGAGACTCTTTCACCTAGATAACACACTATAGAGACACTGTCTGTTCCCTGAACTAGAAAATACAAAAAAAAAAAAAAAAAAACGTCCAATCCAATTTAAGAGTGACAATTTAATTCAGGTTCAACAAATAAAAAACAGATAAACAAATTATAAAGCTTGGCTTATTGAATCAGGTCCCTTTCTATGAAAGCACTTTTTGTAAATAATATGATCACTGATCATAATCTAGATGTGCTCTGTTTTACAGAAACCTGGCTAAAACCTGATGATTACATTATTTTAAATGAGTCTACCCCCCAAGATTACTGTTATAAACATGAGCCACATCCAAAAGGTAAATGGGATGATATTTCTTCAATTTATAACAATGTTTTCAGGATTTCTCAGAGGGTGGGCTTCAAGTATAACTCGTTTGAAGTAATGGTGCTTCATATAACATTATCGAGAGAAACAAATGTTAATGATAAATTCCATGTGATGTTTGTAGTGGATACTGTATATAGGCAATCAGGGGACCATAAAGACTTTATTAAAGACTTTGCTAATTATACATCCGAGTTAGCGCTGGCTGCAGATAAAGTTTTAATTGTTGGTTTTAACTAACGGAATGCATAGTCGATATAAAAAACTGGATGACGAGTAATTTATGCTAAATTCTAAATTTGTTTATAGCATTTGTAAAAATGCATTTTTACATTTTCCATTTCATCTAAATTATGGCTTATGCTCTCAGTGTCAAATGCAGAAATGTTAATCCATGTGTTTATGACCTCAAGGTTTGATTATTGTAATGATTTATTGGTAGGTTATTCTGCATGCTTAATAAACAAACTCCAGCTAGTCCAAAACACAGCAGCTATAGTTCTTACTTGAACCAGGAAGTATGACCATATTAGCCCGGTTCTGTCAACACTGCACTGGCTCCCTATCAAACATCATATAGATTTTAAAATCTTACACCTCAGTATTTGAACGAGCTCTTGTAACATCATAGTCCTACACATCTGCTGAGTTCTCAAAACTCAGGCAATTTGATAATACCTAGAATATTAAAATCAACTGAGGGTGGCAGATCCTTTTCATATTTAGCACCTAAACTCTAGAAATAACCTTCCTAACATTGTTCGGGAGGCAGACACGCTCTTGCAGTTTAAATCTAGATTAAAGACCCATCTTTTTAACTTGGCTTACACATAAAACACTAATACGTTTCTAATATCCAAATCCAAAGGATTTTTAGGCTGCATTAATTAGGTGAACTGGGTGTCAGGAGAAATGGGCAGGATTCAAATGCGGGTTTACACAAGGCTTTATTTAAAGCAGAGGAGTCAGAGCAGATGAGTCACGTTCACTGGATTACTCGTAGTGACTGGATGAATAGTCGAAGCATCTGAAACACGGCCGATGAGTAACACTCCACGGCAATTCGTATGACCGCTGAGACCGGAGTGATGAGGACAGGAATCTTCCAAGAGCTCTGCGCTTTGAAAGAACAGGGGGCAGAGAGATCAGCTAAACACACTGGAGCCTGAGGACAAGACACGACAAAGGTGAGTGCTAAGAACAGCTAGAAGATCCGAGCTATTGAAACGAGTAACAACAGTCTGACAATAGGCAGAGAAACACAGGGAATGATAAAGGTGTAAAATTAGAAGAACATAGAAAACAGGTGGCGAGCAATTAAGGTTCACAACACAGAAACAAGGAGGGCGAGGAAAACTTAAACAGGTAGACACGGTGAGCTGACAAGTGATAAAACACACACCAAAAAAGGCAGGTGATTAGCCCCGAGACCCGACACTGGGAACACTTCCCATAAAGCCCCATGTACTTGCTACATCATTAGAAGAATGGCATCTACGCCAATATTACTCCGTTTCTCTCTTATTCCGAGGTCACCGTAGCCACCAGATCTAGTCTGATCAGAGGGTCACTGCAGTCACCCGAATCCAGTACGTATCCAGACCAGATGGTGGATCACCACCTAGAGGACCTCTACAGTCCTGAAAGACAGCGAAGAACAGGACAATTAGAACCACAGAGACAGATCACCTGTAATGACCTTGTCTCAGATAACCACCGGGACAAGACTAAAGGAAACAGATGATTCTTCTGCACTGTCTAATTTTGCTGCAGCCTGGAATTGAACTGCTGGTTTTGTCTAGTCAGAGGAGAACTGATCCCCCCGACTGAGCTTGGTTTCTCCCAAGGTTCTGTCACCAATGGAGTTTTGGATCCTTGCTGCTGTCTCCTCTTACTTGCTTTGTTGGGGACCCTTCATTTACAGTGATATCATTGAGTTGATTGCAAATTATTGCAAAGATACTAACCAAACTGAACTGAGATGATGACATTGCAGATTTTAACGAAGAACTGTTTATAACTGTCATTTTACATTATTGACACTCTGTTTTCCTAATTAATGTTGTTCAGTTGCTTTGACACAATCTTTTTTGTTTTGTTTAAGTGCTATATAAATAAAGGTGACTTGACTTGATGACTTGAGTGCTCATATTCCAGCATACATCATTTGCATTGAACAAATGGAGTGCATGGTTTGTCCAAGATTTTTTATCAATGCTGTTATTGTAATGTCTGGGAAGCCAGAATGTGCATGCATAAACAGAAAAATATATTAAAGCTGCGGTAGCCAACTTTTGACGCTCTAGCGGTTAATAAACAGAACTCCTTGTGTCTTGCGGAAGAACATCGTAGCCGGAACTACTTCTCTCTGTTTATGTCTATGAAGAATCACAAAGGTAATGGGTTACTCCGCTGCGGTACCCCCTGAAGCAATCAAAAATAGTCTGAAAATAAACACTTATTGTAGGTACACCCTAGTGATTCAGGACAAGCTAAAAACACGGTTTGGAAAATGGATTCATGGTGTACTCGCTTATTATATACATTTTTCTACATTTTGAACACAAACAAAGTTACGGACCACAGCTCTGATTGGTTATTTCTTACCGGGAGCGGATGACTTTCTGCATATGGCAATAGGACCACTGGGAGGAGCCAGAGGAGCTTGATTTTTTCACAGATTATCTGTCTCATATTCTACTGTCAGGACATAATGACAGGTTTAACAAATATGTAAAAATATATTTTTTTTTATAAAAGTCACCTACTGCAGCTTTAACTCAACCCCGTTTTACATGTTATTTATAGCAAACCATATTACAGATGCTTTGTTAGATTTACGTTGCACAACGGTCCCAGTGCGTGGTGAACTGTGTGTGGAGATCCGAACATTTCCATCCCTAGTGTTTATCAGGATCGTGGTTAAACTAGCACTAAATAGGAAAAGTCTGAAACAAGATGATATGAAAAGCCAAATAACCCAAGACCTTAACATTTACAAGTGAAATAAAAAATAAATAATAAATAAAATAAAATAAAATAAAATAAAATAAAATAAAATAAAATAAATAAAATATATTTTTTTTTTACGGGTAGTGTCTTTTCTTAACAACTATACTTTTCAAAATTCACAACATTTCTTGCAAAGTCAGCACAACTGCTCAGTCAGAACCCGTGTTGGATCCTGGAAGAGGCGATATACAGTAGGCAAGGACAGCATCACTCCCTGGGGCAGCGTTCACTCACAATCATGCACTTTACTTCCTATGGCTCATCTGAGACAGTTTCATGGCATTGTGCACACTCTCTGTTCTGCCCGATGTGCCCCTTTCTCATAAAAATAAAATGTGACCTATAGCTGGTAACTCTTTTTTTTGTGCCTCATTCTGATATACTTCACTTACTCTCATTTATGTTAGTATCTGTCTATCTGCCCACAGAATTACTGCAAAAAAATAAAAATAAAATATATATAATATAATAATATATATACAATCTGTTTAGAGATAAACTGCGTCCTCTAGGGGTCGCTATGGGGAGCAACTCGTCGTGAACCATGTCTGAAGCATAAATTAAAAAATCATAAACAAGTTGGGCAGCGACAGCCCCTGACATCACTGCTGGTGTGACTATAGATAAATAGGCGCCGGGAGAAAACATTCTCTTCTTCATCTTCACTGACTGTTCTGTTTGAAGTGTGCATCTGAACATGGTAAGAGCTATCTTGCTCTATCAATCCTGGCGACTACTAGCAAAGTGTTTAGACAGTGTGTGCATCTGTGTCATCGTTATTTGACACATGATGACACATATCATTTTTGAGTTGTTTGTTTGGGTGGAGAGCACACACACAATGTCCTTGAGGGAGCAATGCATGCATTGTGAGCATTTTTCAATGAAAAAGCTCCACTCTCGTTTGTCTCTCTTTTTGGGGAAAGATGGGCAGCCATTTGCTTCCTGCGGTTCAGGACCCACAGCTGCTGAGGCAAGGAGGAGAATGAGCTCATGGGGATCACAGGTGGATCTAGTTGAGGATTTTAGAGAGTTCCAATACAGAGGCTAGTGCTCTGCTGGGTTCGGCTCAGGAAAAGCAGGAGATGTCTGAGGCTGGCGAAGAAGCTGAGGCTGAGTCTTCTCAATCCTCCTGCCCTGTGTATGTATAGCTGTTGAAGGTTATGGATCATGCCACGGCAAAATTGAACTTGCCATGGAAGCGTGCTAGCAAGGTGACGCCGCGAGGTCATCTCGACAAGTGTTATCTTTCTGACCATAGCCCTTCAGCTCATTTGAGCCTTCCATATCTCTATACAGAGATAGAAAAGGAATGGAAGAGGCCATTTTCTTCTCGCATTCATCAGTTTCAGAATACAAGTTATGCCAACATAGAGGCAATGTGCGAAACAAGCTATGAGAGGATGCCCCTGTAGAAGAGACGCTGGCTAGCTATCTCTCTGTGGGGGAGACGTCTTCTCTTAAATCTCCCTCCTTGCCATCTAACCCCCTTCAGGATACATCTCATTTAAATGGCAAGGCATACGCAGCAGCAGGTCAGGCTGTGGCTTCATTGCACATGATGGTGGTGCTTCAAGAGTATCAGGCTGATCTGCTGAAAGACCTGGATAAAGGCGAGGGCCACACTGTGGTAAGTTTGCACGCTAGTGCTCTGCGTTCTTTCTCAAATCCTATATGTTGAGGGCTTCGCATGGTTGCTTTTTGCCCTTTCTTGAGTTAGTAAAAAACCCTGTTCATCTTGGGCACCACTCCACCTATGTAACATCGGATATCTATCTAAACAGTGTGTTGCAACTGCAATCTGTTGAGATAGTTCCTTCAGCAAGCTTATTAAGCTCAAGGCTGTCGCCTGCCAACGTTATGGTTTCTTGAATGTATGCTTCAGACAGGGGTCACAACGAGGTGTTCCCCATAGCGACCTCCAGATGACGCAGTGTCTCGTTCCCTACTCAGGGAACCATGGTTAAATTCGTAACCTGAGACGTGTTTTTTTTTTTGTTTTTTTTTCATGGGGGGTTTGCTTAACATTCAAGGGTGTTGGGAGATGATAGCTTTAACCTGCGTATTAAAAAGCAACCTATGATAATGGTAAAAAAGTAGCCCAATTCTTTATAAAAACCGCAGACGTGGCAACCCTGAACAATGCAAGATGGTGAAATAAACCCCGCCCTCCAAATAAAAGAGCCAATCACCATTTGTTAAAGTCAATGGAACTGCCGTTAAGTGCAGTTGGTCTGCTAAAATGGGACAGCATTTACACATTAGTTTTCCCACCATAAAAATGTATGTTGTTAATGCTAAATAAACATAACATTACGGGAACATTTGATAACACTTTATTTTGATAGTACACCTTGCATTCTACTAACTACAGGTGCTTCTCAATAAATTAGAATGTCGTGGAAAATTTATTTCAGTAATTCAACTCAAATTGTGAAACTCATGTATTAAATAAATTCACTGACGTATTAAAGCTTTGGTTCTTTTAATTGCGATGATTTAGGCTCACATTTGTAAGGGAAACAGGTCAATTTAGCTCAAAGGGAATCATTTAAGATTTTAAAGGGAATTTGAACAGAATCACTGTTTCACAGCTGATCACTGAGACACCCTGCGATTCACTGAACGGCCGTATAACATTAAAACTGCACTGGATATTAATATCCAAAGTATAGTTAAAACACTATTAATTAGCACAGTAACAAGATCGGCAGTTTTTAAGATATTAACTTGTAAGCACAAAACACAAGATGCGTCTCTTTTCAATTTGAATGAGGCTTTATTAGATCAATCTAAGACATATAAACTAATCTAACACATAAGCACTGCACTCACACATTCACACAAGTTGCAGGAACATAGAACGTTAGGGAAGAATGAGATTAAGATAATGAAAATGTGGAATCCCAAGTTTACAGCAATATGAAAATTGCATAGACAAGAACAGCCACCAACTCTCAAACAGAAAATAAAAGAATCTAAAGTATAGAAAATAAATAAATATTGATGAGACTAGCTGGTGTTTTTCTTCTCATCGTGCCTAATTAGCAGCAGTCGTGCTGGCTGAAGAACGCTGGAACCGCGCTCAAAGAACGCTAACAGTGATGACTAAAAGCATGGCTAAAAGCAAAAGCTAAGAAGCAAAGCTACAAGCTAAAAGCAAACTAAAAGCAAACTAAAAAGCATACTTTTATGGTGTCCTGAGTATTTAATCAGGCATGTTGGCCACACCTCAAATGTTGTTTTGACCAATTAGATATTGTCTTTGCTCGGGGTGTCATAAATCATATGTTATCTTATCAAGCACGTGGTCCGAATTTTCCGGCTCTTGCAGGGTCTAATTTTGGACTTGATTCCTATAACAAGAATATGATACATTTGACAAATAACTGATGGTCAGGACTGTTTAAAGCTAACAGATTCAAACACGTACATACTAAACATGATTATGTATCCTTAAGAATACTGTTTCAAGTTCTAGGTAATTCTTTCACAATTATATAATAATTATTTATTAATTACGAAAGGGTTCCCAATATTTTCACTTTAGAATAGGCCTACTGTTTCAGGTGCGAAATAAGTCCTGCAGAATTATTTAATAATTATTTATGAAATACTAATGGGTTCCCTAAGTTTTTTATTTTAGAATACTGTTTCAGGTTCTAGGTAATTCTTGCGGAATTATTATAATAATGATTTATTAATTACTAACGTGTTACCAATATTTTCACTTTAGAATATGCCTACTGTTTCAGGTGCGAAATAAGTCCTGCAGAATTATTTGATTATTCTTTATTAATTTCTAATTGGTTACCTGTATTTTCACTTTCCCTCAGCCCTTGCCTTGCATTCAGGAATTAAATGAATAGATATGTTGGTATATACTGAGGAGGCACACATACAGTACTCTATATAAATATAAAAACTAAGGTAAGTCATCGCAAGGCACTGGAGTAGTGTTGGGGTTCGTATCGAAAGCCAATTTCTCACAAAACAATTCACTAAACAGACAAATCCTCTATAAAATTCAAAGTAACTGTATATAAATGTTCATTAGTAGTTACTTCATAGTTATATTTCTTGAACCTTAACTAGTAGATAATTAGTAGTAGTTCTTCAGGAGGTATGACATAATATATTAGTTATTGATTAGCTAACTGTTACTTAACACAATCATACAATTGTATTACATACTGATTAGTTAACACATCTTCCTTAGTAGTTAACAGTAGTGAGTTAAGTGTTAATGAATAATCACTTGTTAGTTCTTCGATAAGTTCTTATTAGTTATGCAGTAAGTAAGAAACAGTATTCTAAAGTGTTACCGGAAACTGTCTGCTTAATGTCTGCCCACACTTTATTTTGATGGTCCTCCATTTTACTGACTATAATTAACTTATTCTACTAAGCAGTTCCTGACCCTAGTCTTACAGTCTACTAATATACTAAAAGTTAGTTGACAAACTGGTAGCCTGGTACAGTATAATTTTTTCCATCTATATAAATTGCTATTTGCTCACTATCTTTGAGTTAAAAGGTTTAGCTTATGCAGAAGAATAAATATATATTGCAAGAAAATATATGTTAATTTAATGCCAAGAGAAATATCAGTGCTGTTTTCACCTACTAAAAAAATAAATAAAAACAAAATGCTAATATCACCATTATTCTGAGTGCAAATGCATGAAGTGCATACAATTTATTTCATGCCCTGCCATTATTCTTGTTATTTCTCAATTGCTGTGTCATTGTTTGGCCCTCTGAAACAGTGATATTGCAGGTGCTGTGCCTCTATGGCTCTATTATCCTCCAGCAACACTGCGGGGTCAAGTGACAAATGTGTCTCGCTTCTGATGTTCATTGTCGAAACTGCTGAGCTGTGCTGCTTTGATAATGTTTGGTGCTCAATAGTAAAGGCACAACAACAGTAGATAAAAGAGAAAATGAAGGGGGAAAGGAGTGTGTTTGTCCTAGGTGTACACACCACCTCACCTGCGAGGAAAGTTGATGACCTCAATGTCTGGATATATTCATACATTTCTTGTCTACTGAATTCAACAATACTAATTCTAAGCATGGTGCTATACTGTGATGAAAAATTAAATGATGAACTTTAATTATATGGAAGGAAAAATATACCATGGATCAAAAGCCTAAATCTGGTAAGACACTTTCTAATGGCCGAAAAACAAACCATGTCCTCATTAGATCCTCTGAAAGGTCAGCTTGTTGACATCTACACCCACTGGCATGGACTCCCCAACCCATGTCACTTCAAATGCAGTCTTCTTTTTGACTTCTCAGTTGGCACTGGATGACAGGAGGTTAGTCCAACAACAATTTTAGATGAAGAAGAATTTGCTTCTTGTTTGTGAGTTTTTCATCGGTTGACTAATCCTCATTCTGACTCAAAGGAAATATTATCCAATCACATCGGATGAAAAACTTTTGTGTCTGTGTAAGATGTAATAATAAGAGTCTTTCATTAGTGGCAATGATTTGGACATACTTCGGTTTCTGTAGTCAGACAATCACACACACAATGGCCCTTTTTTGATGAATTTTCTTTGTTTTGACCTTGGTCCGGTTTTTTTTTTTTTTTTTTTTTTTATATGAAGGAAACGAGTGATGTATTGCTCATGCAATACCCACGGCTATGATTCAAGGACATTTTACTGGTCCAATATATTTTTTTAACTGTTTTATGTAAATATTAAAAAGGTTTACAACACATCAAGCCCCTCAGTTTAAACATGGACATGTTCCCACAAATAAGAGCTTTAGTAATAATGCTACTAGCCTTAGCAAACACTAAGTGCTGACTGAGATTTTATATATATATATATATATATATATATATATATATATATATATATATATATATTTCAGTGCTTTAATGGCGTTTGATTACTTAATGCAACACTTATCTGAAAATTTGCATATTAAATATCTGTTGAATGCATGACAAAGTCCTTTGAGACAAGCAAATCGGGCTAAATGCTTTCACTTTCCATGATTCCCTATTTAAAGAACAATCAAAGCCTCATTCTTTTTTAAAGGCAATTATCCTTTAACACATAGTTTGTTAATTAGAAGATAATCCGTCTTTTGATTAACTACTGACCTTTAAAGCTTGAGATAACTTGGACTTGCCTCATGCCTGCTTTGCACTATCACTATATTTCAAGTAAGGATTGCTTAGCAAAGCATAACTTGTGTGATCAAATGTGTTACTGAAAAGCATGCACTTATTAGAATTATATATATATATATATATATATATATATATATATATATATATATATATATATATATATATATATATATATATATATGTGTGTGTGTGTGTGTGTGTGTGTGTGTGTGTGTGTGTGTGTGTGTGTGTGTGTGTGTGATGGATATGAGTGAATGCACAAAGCTCTCACATGGCTTCATATAGACGATGTAACACAAATTGTTAAAGTCAAGAAGTATTCATATTGACAATGTTTATGACACTGGTGTTTTTATTGCACTGACCGGATATGTGACTCATTTCCAAGAATCCGTTCCTTCAAACAATAAGTTACAATGAACAATTTTAAATAAATATGTTGCATTTAATTTACAACTTAATGTGACTCCTGACATCCCATAATGGCATGTTGCACCATCTAAAATATTCAAATTAAGCCATACATTATACAGCAAATATTCCCGTTTGGTGTTTATTGAAATGTGTCCCAGTTCCGTTTGTTGCAGTTTAAACTGATCTAATAAAAGCAAGCCTTCTTATGCAAATGCTTGTAAATTGCTTTTGCAGTAAACAATACTAAAAACCTATCAATCTTACTATTTGCATAAAAAAGTAACAGGCCCTACCAAATTGTAAATTAGATGTCAGATTTTTAGCCACTCGAGAACCAATGGAATAGATTCATTCTGATTCAGACTGTTAAATATTTGTTCAGCAGAATCACTAAAAAGTTTTTTTTTTTTTTTCACAAAAGGTTTTTTTTTGTGTGTGTGTGTGTGTGTGTGTGTTATCATTTATTATTATATATTATTTTGTTCAATGGAAAGAGATTACAAAAGGTTGTTTCAAGTGATGAGAGTGAGTACATTTTGGCAGGATTTTGGGGTGAACTGCTTTAAATATAGAAAATAATCTGCAGATACTCATAAATAGCCTTATAATCTTACTTTAGAAGTGTATAGGCATTTTCTAAACACAGTGTTCTAGCCTTATGTTGGCTGCAGTTAGACTTAAACTCAGACCCAAGTCACCTGATTCCAAAGTGAATCTATGTAAAATGATTCAATACATTCCTCTAAGCCACTCAATGCTGCTGCACATATGTGACTGTCAGACATGAATTGCATACATCAAACATGTGCATTAAATAAGGCAAAGTTGTGAGCCACTGAGATGTGGAGCCACTACACATTGACAGGTTTATAAATCAAAGGAGACGGTAAAGAATGACAGGGCATTAGGGCATGTTTCACTTACTGAGTAAAGACTTTGCTATCACGCTCTCTGGAGACTCTCATAAGGAACAGAAAATTGCTTTCACCCATTAAAAGCTAAAAAAAACTAAAAAACTAAAAAAAAAAAAAAAAAGGTTTATCATACATTGAAGCTGTCACTACTGCAAAGGACGTACATAGCATGCAATATGTTTCCTTAATTGATGAAGTGTGTAATTTCTTACATGGAACATGTGAGGTCAGCCTAACTGTGGCTGGTAATGCATTCAGCTGAGGGATGTAAATCAGCCAGTGGCTTTGATTGATAGAGATTGATATTGTGGCTAAATATCTGGGTTCAAATCTCATTGGAAACAATCTGAACGTAGAAACTTTAGTTCCCTGTTGATGCTTTAATCGTACTACATCTTGCTAAAAATGAAATGGGAAAAAGACTATTTTTTTCTCCTGAACTGAAGCCTTTTTCAATCATGCAGTGAAACTGCACGGCCATTGGTTGGTGCAGTGTATTAAAAACCAATCAATGGCGACAAAGCCTGCCAGAGCCTACCAGAATCGGCAGAGCCATCGACTCCTCACCTCGCACCATCCTAGTCTCATTTGGGTGCAGTGATGACAAGCTGCGTAAGGACAGCATGTCACTGCCAGCCTCAGTCTAGGGCTGGTTGATATGGGCAGAATTAATTAAAAATTGTTAATTTAGTTAACGAAGACGACGATGAAAAATATTCATTAACGAACATCTTTATGTGATGAAGACGAGACATTGATGAGTTAATAAATAATATCTGATGACAAATTATGACGATATTTATGCCATGTATTCGTTAACTAGACAAAACTGGACTATAATGTTATTTGAGGACTACTGGATATTCATAATGCATCTTATAGGTTATTGTCCTTCAAATTGTGTGTCCCTGTCATAGGATTGCAATCGGATAAGGGCCGTTTGCATATCTAGTCAGTATAACAGCCACAGTGGATGGATAGGCCAATAAAACGTGAACTAGCAATCTGAAACAATGGTCTCAGCACTCAAACGGGTAGGGATGAGGTGACCAGATGTCCCATTTATCCCGTGAGTCATGATTTGTTGTCAATTAACTTAAAGTTAGTCAATGTGGGACAGGCGAAATTATGCTGATAGAAGTGTTCCCTCTCGCTCGCGCGCACGCTCCACTTCCTCAGTTCTCACATACAGCACATTCAGTTCTCAGCGCTCAAATACCCGCACAGCAGTCCAAATGTTTATCATGTAGAGTATCTCACGTAAATTCAGTAGGTTATGGATTAAGTGCACGTGAACAGGTGAGTGAAAAAGAAAACTGACTGCTGTGGCATAAACTCAGGATGTCTGATATTTATTCAGTAATCTTAAAAGTAAAGCATTATACAGTTATGCCAAACTTGGGTAAATATATTATATGGGTTCTCAACTCTGGCCCTTGATGTCGAATTTACTGTAGAGTTGAGATCCCACCCTAATAAAATACTCCTGAACAGGCTTTCCAAGATCTTTATGATTACTAGAAAGTTACAAGCAGGTGAGTTTGATTGATATTTGAGCTAAATTCTATAGGATATGTACTTTAAGGGCTAGAGTTGAGAATCCCTGCTGTAAAGACATTTTTGTTTATTTTGTTTTGCCTTATGCTGCTTTTCATGTCAGACATAAGGAAAATTCTCACTTCATTTTAAATACTTATTTTAACCTTATGCACCTCAGACTGGATCTGCCTGCACAAACACTGTTTTAGACAACTGTGACAGGCACAAAATTATGCCCCACTAGTTTGTGGAGTCCTTTGGACATAATAGCAAGTATAGACTGTTTTGAGATTTCTACAAAAAGACCATTAAGTGTGAAAGTGTGTAAAAATGCCTTCTACCAACAAGCACTATTTAGTATTTGACAGATCATCTGGCACTTTCTAAGAATCCATGCAGAAAAGGTAATCAGAAATGTTTGGCAGAAGCATCAAATCATCATCATCATCTTATTATTATTATTATTATTATTATTATTATTATTATTATTATTATTATTATTCAGCTTTATTTGTACTACATGTACAATATCCACTTAAGAAAACAGCGTGTTGATGATTCATCATGCTTCTTTTATGCACTTTGAAACTGATTTTTAACAAAGCGTTGCATTAATAAAAAAGTATGTATAATGCCATTTTCATAATTGTGTTATTGATTGTCTACTTGTTATTAGTATTTATCAGTACTTGTTATCAGCCAATTTTATTACGGAAAATTGTAAACAATCAGGGTAAGGTTTTATGGTATAGACTAACATGATGTAAATACTTAGAATTGTGCAAATTGTGTGTGCAAATCAATGGCAGAACATATAAGTGTATAAGTAAATAATATAAGTATTTATACTGTAAGCAGGATAATCATATATCCAATGAGGATGGAAGCAGCAATGCCGGCAGCACTCAACCTTTTGCGTCAAGTGTTATGGATCAGTGTTGATTATTAATAATCAGTGACAAATTATATAAATTACGGTTCATAAAAAAATAGCTGAGATTATCTCGGTACCGTATCTACTTGGTTTGCATCTGTTTCTCCAGTATGACGATTAAACCGGTCTTTACTGCAAGGTACTGTACAATTTCAGTTCACTGCTCAACCTTTAAAGGTTTTCTGTCAAAAAACACCTGATGGAGAAAAGGACTGATGGCCGACCAGCTGGGGTTCGTCTTTGGGAGTAAAAAAATAGCAGATTCATTTTTATTATTATTAATTTATTTTATTTATTCATTTAAATGTATGTGTGTAAAATAAATATAGTAAATTCAAATCAGAGAGTCTTGCATGTCTGGAATGAATGTAATCTTGAGTGTATATGGTACCAATAATATAATAAGATAACCTTGTTTGAAATTGGTTTGGCTAAAAGAAAATTTTGGTTTCGTCTAAACTACTAGGTACTTATACTATATTGACTCGGTTAAACAGAATGTTATTACTAAAAAGAGACTAAAATACAATTTTCATTGACTAAAGTGTCATCAGTTTTCGTGACTAAAACTAATAAAAACTCAAATGAAAGCTTCACACAAAGACTAGACTAAAACTAAAATTAAAACTGGCCACCAAAAACAACACTACTACCAGTCAAAAACAATTAAACAGTAACATTTTGAAAATTAATTTAATTAATTCAATTCAAAAGTCTATGTGTATAGCGCTTTTTACAATACGATTCGTTACAAAGCAACTTTACAGAAAATTATGTTTCTACAATATTTAGTAGTAGCTTATGGTGGGGACTGTCAGTTTGTGCACGTTTGACAGGATTTTTAGAAAAAATGTATACAAGACGTAGTCAGCTAGATGATGAACATTATTAATATTATTAATTAATAATTGTTATATGATGCAGTCACACTTGTAGCAATATTTGTTAGTTCTGTTTGTTGATTCAGGGTTAGCATCATCTGAGGTCCTCTGAGGGTCAGCATCATCTCTTCTCAGGTGTTCTGGATCCAGACTGGAGCTTGTGTAAATCCTAGTCAAAACATAGAAACAAAATAGAGACATCATTAGCATAGCTGCTGATCCTACAAAGTAAAATTAGTTTAACCCAAGCTAATGAATAAAAAATGCACATTTGATCAGATGCAACTACACTCACAATTTAAGAGATACATTATTCGAATGCTTGGCGAAAGAGATGTGTTTTTAATCTAGATTTAAACAGAGAGAGTGTGTCTGAACCCCGAGCATTATCAGGAAGGCTATTCCAGAGTTTGGGAGCCAAATGTGCATTTGGTGACCTTAGGGTGCATGATGGGTTGTAGCGTGGTAGTGTCACGGTTGGTAAACCGTGATCTCGGGTTGTTTACACTTTGTGGTGAATTCTGTGTGTTCTGCATCTGCACTGATTAGTTGTGGGCGTCTCCGTTAATTGTATCAGCAACAGCTGCCACTCATTACTCATCTCCTATATAATGGCTTGTCTCACGTCTTGTGTTTGTGAGATTGTTGTTTCATGTCGTTGTGTTTACCCCCGTCTGGCTTCTGTGTAGTTTGCGTTTGGATGTCTGTGTTTCCCCAGAACCTCATCCACTCTCCGCATGATCACTCAGCCACGGACACTTACCTTCGGCTGTTCCCCGCAGTTCCTGTGCCACTCTCTCCTGCTGCCTCACGCCGTCAACACCCGGACTCCTCACCTGCACTCCATTACCGTCTGGACTTCTCACCACCTTAATCATCCCTCTGGAGTGTTCCCGTATCATCGTCTTTGTGTGTCTTTGTACAATATCTCATCATCTCATTAAACCTTGTTAACTCTCTATTGTTTCCAGACTGTCCATTCACCAGCTGTCAAAGGTAGAAGGCTAGTTAGGTACGCAGGAGCTAAACCATTTAGGGCCTTATAGGTAAGTAATGATAATTTGTAACTGATACGGAACTTAATAGGTAGCCAGTGCAGAGACTGTAAAATTGGGCTAATATGATCATATTTTCTTGACCTGGTAGGGACTCTAGCTGCTGCATTTTGGACTACCTGTAGCTTGTTTATTGAAGATGCAGGACAACCACCTAGAAGTGCGTTACAATAGTCCAGTCTAGAGGTCATGAATGCATGAACTAGCTTTTCTGCATCAGAAACAGATAACATGTTTCGTAGCTTGGCAATGTTTCTAAGATGGAAGAATGCAGTTTTTGTAACATTGGAAATATGATTTTCAAAAGACAAATTGCTGTCTAATATGACACCCAGATTTCTGACTGTAGAGGATGTAACAGTACATCCGTCTAGTTGCAAATTTTAATCTACAATATTCTGTGTAGTGTTTTTTTTTTGGTCCAATAATTAATATCTCTGTCTTATCTGAATTTAATTGGAGAAAATTATTTGTCATCCAATCTTTTACATTTTTAACACACTCTGTTAGCTTAGCTATAATTGAGAAGTTTAATCTGGTCTCATTGAGATATATAGCGGAGTATCATCAGCATAACACTGGTAGCTAATTCCGTATTTTCTAATAATATTACCAAGGGGCAACATGTATATTGAAAATAGAAGGGGACCTAGGACGGATCCTTGTGGCACTCCATATTTTACTGATGATAAATGAGATGACACCCCATTTAAGTAAACAAAATGGTAGCGATCGGACAGGTAGGATCTAAACCATCTTAGAGCCTGCCCTTGAATACCTGTATAGTTTTGTAATATATCTATGAGTATGTCATGATCTATGGTGTCGAACGCAGCACTAAGATCAAGTAAGACTAGAAATGAGATGCAGCTTTGATCTGATGCAAGGAGCAGGTCATTTGTAATTTTAACAAGTGCAGTTTCTTTGCTATGGTGGGGCCTGAAACCTGAAAAAATTCTCTGAAATTCTTCATACAGATCATTTTTATGCAGGAAGGTGCTCAATTTAACAACTTTTCTAAGATTTTTGACATAAATGGAAGATTTGAAAATTGGCCTATAATTTGCCAGTACACTAGGATCTAGTTTTGGTTTCTTAATAAGAGGCTTGAAAACCGCCAGCTTGAATGGTTTTGGGACGTGACCTAAAGATAACGATGGTTTAATGATATTGACTAACTGTTTCAGTTTTATCAGTGAAGAAATTCATAAAGTCATTACTATTTAATGTTGGTGGAATATTTGAATCAGGTGGCGTCTGGTAATTTGTTAATTTAGCCACTGTGCTAAATAAAAACCTTGGATTGTTTTGGTTATTTTCTATGAGTTTGTGTATATGCTCTGCCCTAGCAGTTTTTAGAGCCTGTCTATAGCAGGACATACTGTTTTTCCATGCAATTCTAAAAAAACTTCCAAGTTAGTTTTTCTCCATTTGTGTTCAAGACTATGAGTTTCTTTCTTGAGAGAGTGAGTATTACTGTTATACCATGGCACAGTACATTTTTCTCTAACCTTTTTCAATTTGATGGGGGCAACAGCTTCTAATGTATAAGAGAAAATAGTGCCCATGTTGTCAGTCAGTTTGTCTAATTCATGTGTATTTTTGGGTACAAATAGCAGTTGAGATAGATCTGGCAGGTTATTTGCAAATCTTTCTTTGGTGGCTGGAACAATAGTTCTGCCCAGACGGTAACGCTGAGACACACAGTTAATATCAGTTATACGTGGCATGCACAATACAAGGAAATGGTCTGTGATATCATCACTTTGAGATACAATATCTATAGCAGTAAGATCGATTCCATGAGATATAATGAAATCTAGTGTATGATTAAAACGATGAGTGGGCCCGGTGACATTTTGCTTGACTCCAAAAGAGTTTATTAGGTCAGTAAACGCAAGTCCTAATGTATCATTTGTATTATCAACGTGAATATTAAAATCTCCCATGATTAGCGTCTTATCAACTGTAACTAGAAGGTCTGAGAGGAAATCTGCTAATTCTTTTAGGAATTCTGTATATGGCCCTGGTGGTCTATACAAAGTAGCCAGAGCAAGAGATACATTAGATTTATTTTGCATGTCTGACAGTGTAACATTTAGCAGAAGTATTTCAAAAAAGTTAAACCTGTATCCTGCTTTCTGGGTGAAATTGAGAATATCACTATATATTGTTGCAAAACCTCCGCCACGACCAGTCTGACGGGGCTCATGCTTATAGCAGTAGTTTGCTGGAGTAGACTCATTTAGACCAAAATAATCATTTGGTCTTAGCCAGGTTTCAGTCAAGCAGAGTACATCAAAACTCTTATCTGTGATCATTTCATTTACAATAACTGCTTTGGGTGTGAGTGATCTAATATTTATGAGCCCAAACTTTAAAAATTGTTTTTGTTCAATAAGTTTACATTTTTCTGGTTTAATTGCGATAAGATTTTTTCTAGATCCTACATTATATTTATATTTTGACCTCACTATTCGGGGAACAGTATCCCAGCGTCGCAGTGAAGGACATCTGGGAAGATCGCGTCCTGGGTGCACCGGGCCTGTGCAGAGAAACACACGGAGTAGACGTGGTTGGACTGTTAACAGCACGCTGTATACTTACCCCGGACTTGTGAGCGTCAGCCCGGGATGATTCCAGCGCGGCTCTCCGCTCTCTCAGCTGGGCCTGCCTCACCTCCAGGTCGCGAATCTGCTTCCCCACGGCCTCGAGCTCGAGCTACACAGAGTGGAGACATTCATCCGCAATTAAAGCAAGTAACAGTGAGTACAGCAGTGGTAATGTGTGTGAATAGAGTTTTAGCAATATAAGCGCAGTTAGCAGCAACCAAGCTTGCTGATGCTAATGGGCTATAAGCTAATAGCGGACCCAGGAGATCAAAATAAAACTAGTGATAGCGAGACGCTCTGATTGTTTTTTGTTGTACAATACAATAGAGGATATATTCACATGTAATATAAACGGAAACGATGGTGTATAAAATTAAGTTAAAAATAGCCTATGAAAAGAATATAGTGACGGACCTCAAACGCAGTACAGACGCCAACAACAAAAAGGAAGTGATGTATCAAGTTACTTGTTAGTTATTTTTTCGGCCATGTGCTCCTTTAGCCCCTCCTCCTTGTTTCATCTTTACCACACCCTCTTGTTAGACTAGTTGGTCTAATTGTGCTCACCTGTCCCTCATGTATTTTCCTCCCTATTTATAGTGCACCTTACCCTTTTGTGTTTGCTGGTCCGTTGTCATTCTCACCCCCCTCTGTCTGTGGATGTGGCTGAATATGTGTACATGTCTCCCTGTCTGGTTGGTCTTGTGCCCTTGTTTTGTCTAGTCCTTGTGAATCTATGTTCTTGTCTTGCTCCTTGTTTTAGTAATTTGTTTGTTCTTGCCCTTTGCTTTCATTTGTAGTATTGATTTAGTTTTCTAGTCTTGATTCTTGGTTTTGTTTGATCATCCTCTTAAGTTGTTTAAATTGGTAATTTCTTATTTTGTTTATTTATTTTTTTTATGTTTGGTTTATATTCTTTGTCTTGGATTTAACTTGTGTTTTTGTGGAGTTTTGCCCTGTCTAGTCTTGTGTTAGTTCCTGACCTGTCCCCATGTGTCCTGTCCTGGTTCTACCAGCCTGGCATCTGCTCTATGGTGCCTTGTGTGTCCTTCTCTATCAGCCTGGTCTTGCTACCCCCTCTATTGCCCAAGTATTCTGACAGTTGTTTCCGGCAAAGCCTTCTCAGCGGCCTTCCCTAGCTGTTCTGTTTGTGTTCCTGTTGTGATATCTGTTGTGCACTTCACTACCTCTTGTATCAGTTTGTCTTGTCAAAACCTTGTTATCTGCAATTGGGTGCTCCTTCCCAGATCCCTAACAAAGGCATGGTTATACACCCAAGGTGCTCTCCAATTAACTGAGATAGTCGGCTGGGCCTCAGCGTATACATTTACATTTAGTCATTTAGCAGGTGCTTTTATCCAAAGCGAATTACAAATCAAGACAATGGAAGCAATCAGAAACCACAAAAGAGCAATGTTTTAGCAATGCAAGTGTTCTGGATTAATTGTAAAGGTTTGATAGAACTGACTGGAAGACCTGCCAAGAGAGCATTGCAATAGTCCAACCTGGACAGGACAAGAGCTTGAACAAGAAGATGTGCAGCACCTTCTGAAAGAAAGGGCCTGATCTTCTTGATGTTGAATAAAGCAAATCTGCAGGACCCAAGAATTTTAGCAATGTGGTCTGAGAAAGTTAGCTGATCATGAATCATTACTCCAAGGTTTCTGGATGTTTTTGAAGGAGTTATGGTTGAGGTGCCTAACTTGATGGTGAAATTGTGATTGAACGCTGGGTTTGCTGTAACCACAAGCAGTTCTGTATTGGCAAGTTTGAGTTGAAGGTGATGGTCCTTCATCCAGCAAGAATGTATTTTAGACAAGCTTAGATGTGAGCAGCTAATGTTGGATCATAAGGTTGGAATGAGAGGTAGAGCTGAGTGTCATCAGCATAGCAGTGGAACGAAAAGCAATGTTTCTGAATGGATGTTTCTTATTCGTTCCACTGCTATGCTGATGACACTCAGCTCTACCTCTCATTCCAACCTTATGATCCAACATTAGCTGCTCACATCTAAGCTTGTCTAAAATACATTCTTGCTGGATGAAGGACACTACCTGCACAAAACAGTGATGCTGGTGGGTTGATAGGGGATAGAAGTGTGGCAAGTGTGGAGGCACACGAGCTAGGCTAAGGGCTAACCCCACTAGACCAACGATTCCATGACTTGTGCTCTCAGACCTTCGCTCTCTGAAAAATAAACTTAATTAAAAAAGACTTAATTTAACTCATTCGGTCTACACAGCATGAGACGAGGGATTGTTGCGTGTTTGTTTTCAGTGGAACATGTCTGAACAATGACAATATCTCAGACTCCGCTATTCAGCTGCATGGACTTGTTGCAGTCTACATCCCCCCATGTGCTAACGTGAAGGATGCACTTTGTAAGCTGTACAGTGCCATCAGCGAACAACAAATCAAAAACCTGACAACTTTTACATAATAGAGTTTGTGCACAGGGACGTAGCGGCCATGTCTGTGCATTTATTTGCAATCAAGTCAACGATATCGCTGTAGATGAAGTGACCCCAACTAAGCAAGCCAGAGGTGACAGCGGCAAGGAACCAAAACTCCATCGGTGACAGAATGGAGAAAAAAACCTTGGGAGAAACCGGACTCAGTTGGGGGGCCAGTTCTTCTCTGACCAGACGAAACCAGTAGTTTAATTCCAGGCTGCAGCAAAGTCAGATTGTGCAGAAGAATCATCTATTTCCTGGTGGTCCTCTGAGACAAGGTCTTTACAGGGGATCTGTATCTGGGGCTCTAGTTGTCCTGGTCTCCGCTGTCTTTTAGGGCAGTAGAGATCCTTTCTAGGTGCTTATCCACCATCTGCTCCGGATACGTACTGGATCCGGGTGACTGCAGTGACCCTCTGATCTGGATACAGACTGGATCTGGTGGCTACGGTGACCTCAGAATAAGAGAGAAACAGACAAATATTAGCGTAGATGTCATTCTTCTAATGATGTAGCAAGTACAAAGGGTGTTATGGGAAGTGTTCCCGGTTACGCTTTACCTAATTAATGTAGCCTAAAGATCCTTTAACAGATTTGGATTTTAAAAGCATATTAGTATGTTATGTGTAAGCCAGGTTAAAGAGATGGGTCTTTGATTTAAACTCCAAGAGTGTGTCTGCCTCCTGAACAATGTTTGGTAGGTTATACCAGAGTTTAGGCGCCAAATAGGAAAAGGATCTGCCACCGGCAGTTGATTTTGATATTCTAGGTATTATCAAATTGCCTGAGATTTGAGAACGTAACGGACATAGAGGATTATAATATAAAAGGAGCTTATTCAAATACCAAGGTGCTAAACCATTCAGGGCTTTATAAGTAATAAACAATATTTTTAAGTCTATACGTTGTTTGATAGGGAGCCAGTGCAGTGTTGACAGGACCGGGCTAATATGGTCATACTTCCTGGTTCTAGTAAGAACTCTTACTGCTGCATTTTGAACTAGCTGAAGTTTGTTTACTAAGCATGCAGAACAACCACCCAATAAAGCATTACAATAATCTAACCTTGAGGTCATAAATGCATTGATTAACATATATGCATTTGACATTGAGAGCATAGGCCGTAATTTAGACATATTTTTGAGATGGAAAAATTCAGTTTTACAAATGCCAGAAACGTGGCTTTCTAAGGAACGATTGCGATCAAATAGCACACCTAGGTTCCTAACTGATGACAAAGAATTTACAGAGCAACCATCAAGTCTTAGACAGTGTTCTAGGTTATTATAAGTAGAGATTTAAGGTCCTATAATTAACACCTCTGTTTATTTATTAATTTTTTTCAGAATTTAGCAGTAAGAAATTACTCGTCATCCATTTTTTTTATATCGACTATGCATTCCATTATTTTTTCAAATTGGTATGTTTCATCGGGCCGCGAAGAAATATAGAGCGGAGTATCATCAGCATAACAGTGAAAGCTAACACCATGTTTCCTGATGATATCTCCCAAGTGTAACATAACAAAGCGCGAAGAGTAGCGACCCTAGTACTGAGCCTTGAGGTACTCCATACTGCACTTGTGATTGATATGATACATCTTCATTCACTGCTACGAACTGATGGCAGTCATATAAGTATGATTTAAACCATGCTAATGCACTTCCATTAATGCCAACAAAGTGTTCAAGTCTATGCAAAAGAATGTTGTGGTCAATTGTGTCAAACGCAGCACTGAGATCCAATTAAACTAATAGAGAGATACACCCACGATCAGATGATAAGAGCAGATAATTTGTAACTCTAAGGAGAGCAGTCTCAGTACTATGATACGGTCTAAATCCTGACTGGAAATCCTCATATATACAATTTTCCTCTAAGAGGGAATATAATTGTGAGGATACCACCTTTTCTAGTGTCTTGGACAGAAAAGGGAGATTTGAGATTGGTCAATAATTAACTAGTTCTTTGGGGTCAAGTTGTGTTTTTTTGATGAGAGGCTTAATAACAGCCAGTTTGAAGGTTTTGGGGACATATCCTAATGACAATGAGGAATTAATAATAGTCAGAAGAGGATCGATGACTTCTGGAAGCACCTCTTTTAGGAGCTTAGATCGTATAGGGTCTAACATACATGTTGTTGGTTTAGATGATTTAACAAGTTTATACAATTCTTCCTCTCCTATAGTAGAGAATGAGTGGAACTGTTCCTCAAGGGGTCTATAGTGCACTGTCTGATGCGATACTGTAGCTGACGCAATTGAATTGAATTGAATGAATTGTTGCAATTTGATCTTTTAATAGTATCAATTTTAGAAGTAAAGTAGTTAATAAAATCATTACTGCTGTGGTGTTAGGAAATGTCAACACTTGTTGAGGTTTTATTTTTGGTTAATTTAGCCACTGTATTGAATAAATACCTAGGGTTATGTTTGTTTTCTTTTAAAAGAGAAGAAAAGTAATTGATCTAGCTGCGCTCCATTTTTCGGGCTGCTCTCTTTAGTGTGCGAGTGTGCTCATTATACCATGGTGTCAAACTATTTTCCTTAACCTTACTTAAGTGTAAAGGAGCAACTGTATTTAAAGTGTTAGAAAAGAGAGAGTCCATAGTTCCTGTTACATCATCAAGTTGTTCTGAGGTTTTGGATATGATAAGTAATTTGTATGACAAGTCAGTGTTTCCCAACCACATTCCAGAGGGATATCAGTGACAAAGGCTGTCTTTGTAGGATGCATTTCAAGATATATTTCCTGTCCACTGAGATGCCTTTTTAACATTTTTGACAGCAGCATAGATTAATTATTTGCTGCATTTGATATCCCACAATGCTGTGCATTGAATTCCATAATGGTTGAACTAAAATTAAATATGAAGTCTGAAAGCTGTGGTCGGTGGTCTGTGTGTTAATATTTGTTTTTGGCCGTGTTTTTTTTTTTTTTTTCACATTTGAGGTCACTTCTAGTGAGAATTTACTATTATAGTAATTAAACATTCCCTAAGTTCCATGAAGGTTGCCCTATTGTGTTTTATTTTGAAATTGCATTTTAAGGCAGCGAGGCAACAAGTCAGCAGCCTAAGCTTTCAGACACCATATTTTCAGAGTCTCCCTAATCAAACACACCTGGTTCAACTCAACAGCTTGTTAGCAGAGACTGTGGATATTAATTTGATTGTCCCAGCAGTGGTGTCAAACTCAGTTCCTGGAGGCCATAGCCTGCAGAGTTTAGTTGCAACCCTGCTCCACCACACATAACATATACTTTTCAAAAAAGGCCGAAGGACTGGATTAGCTGGATCAGGTGTGTTTAATTAGATGCTTGATGTCCAGCTCCTCCTCATTAGACGTGATGGGTGGAGTCAGACACCTCAGCCATACCCTAACCCTACCCATTACCCTATCAATAAACATAACTCCACCCATTACATTCACAGAGGTGGAGCTGGATGTCATTTGACTTTGCAGTGAGCACTCTTTGACATTCCTTTCCCTGTGCTTTGCTCTCTCATTGGCTGTAGGTCATCGCGGATGACGTTTCAAGGCAAAATAAATTTCTTACTGCAAGACTTTGAGTCACAGGCAGAACCAGATATTTAGACAGCCAGTCAGAATCCATCTGAAAAGAGCTCAGATAGAGTTAAGAGACTGAATATTTAAAGTAGACAACATAACTGTAGTGTGTGCATAATAAGCAGTTATTGTTCTTGGTGTGAACAGGCCTTTACAAAGAACCTTTAAAAGTAAACAAAACCTCTTAAAGAAGTTAAAACATGATTTATTCAAATAAAACTATAACAGCTGGAGAGAGCTATGAGTTAGCATAAACATTTCAATCACATTAGCTTTATCTAAACTTGATTTTGATATATTGTATATGTTGACAAATTAAATATGACAAACCATAGTCTTTAGTGAATCCTTTTGAAGTAGGTTTTAAGATGAAAACAAAAAACAAACATATGCTTTACTTTCTAAAAACTATCAGTAGTCATGACAGACTCCTACATACTATAATCATCTAATACGGTGATGCATTGGTGACCCTGGACCACAAAATATGTCTTAAATTACTGGGGTATATTTGTAGCAATAGCCAAAAATATATTGTGTGGGTCAAAATTATTGATGTTTCTTTTATGCCCTAAAACCATTGGGATATTAATTACAGTTCATGTTCCATTAAGATATTTTTGTAAATGTCCTATTGTAAATATATAAAAACTTAAAAAAACAAAAAAACTAGTAACTAGTAATAACTAACTAGTAATTTTTGACTAATGATATGCATTGCTAAGAACTTCATTTGGACAACTGTAAAGGCAATTTTCTCAATATTTATTTATTTTGCACCTTTAGATTCTAGACATTCAAATTGTTGTATCTCTGCAAAATATTGTCATATCCTAACAAGAAAGATTATTTATTCAGCTTTCAGATGATGTATAAATCTCAATTTCAAAACATTGCACTATACTTATGACTGGTTTTGTGGTCCAGGGTCACATTTGAATCACTTGTTGTCTATATACTGTAAAACAGGTCTAAGATTCTGGCAGCACTCATATATGCTACTGGTAACTGTAAATGGTTTAACATTGTATGTATGTATGCATGTAAGTACATTCATAAGCATGTACGTACATATTTATTTATTTACTAACTTATCAAAAAGCAAAAACTATGAATTGCCATATAATTAGTGAAGAACTGTAAAATTACATTTCCAGACATTTCCTTTGAGACACAAGATGTGAATACATTAATATTAAAATTAACTGTCTTACAATGAACTGTTGCACCTCCTGTATTATTATGGTTTTTACCAGCAAATTTTAAGGTACAAAGCACCTTTTGACAGTTTGTAAGTTCAAGTAGACTGATGTGTTGGCACATTTATTTATTTACTTTAGTTTTGTTTTCCTCACTATAGTTTAGCACTATGATCTGCTAGTTCAATAATTGTTATACAAATGAAATAGATATAAATAGCATGGCTTTTACTTTTTGAAGTCAACAAAACCCCTTTCATTATCTCTGTAATATAACCAATGAGACGTGAGGCATGCAGATCCATGTGCAAGCTTTATTTAAGGACATGGTCAAAACAGGTGAAAGTCAGTGTAACAACAATGAGTTTTACAGAATAATTAACTCAAATGATATATAGGGAATTTGAATAATTAATGAGGAATATGATTAATTTATATCTCAGATGACAGTTACATTAAATTTGATTGATTATGAAAAATAGCTCAATTGCCTATACCAATAAATAATCACAGGGCATTGTAATTTACTCATTAATATGTCAATATTCCATTCTTCATATCAATTGTTGTGATAGCTCTTACTGTAAATTACTGCAAATCAAACAGCGGTTTGTCCAGCAAACCACTGTTGACCTATCAATTTTCAATAAAGTTATCACGCCTTATAATTCAAGGAAAAATATTCTCTGGCCATGAAAACATTATCCTATCCTTATGATAAATTTAGTTTCTAAATTTAGAGCTTGTAGCTATAGATCAGACATCTCAGTGACTCGTAATGTAAGTGGGGTGGAGTCCAAGCCAATCGTCAGTATATGGGTTTTTAATAACATCAACTAGTAATACATCAAACTACAAATCACACAGAGTAAATATGCGTACGACAATACAAACAGTAAGCTTTATACAAGATATAACGGAATCCAAATAAAAGAGAGAGAGAGAGAGAGAGAGAGAATAGAATGAGATCACATAAGGAGCTCAGGTATGGAAATCATAGTCAGTAACTTTTGGAAGCCAACAACGATCAGATCATAGCAACAATTTAAAGCAGCATTTAAATCTCCATAGAGAAAGTGATACTTGCAAAGTGTCCAATGTGCGTGAGCTGGACATCGGGGCGCGCTGGATCTTTTGAAACCGGCGTGCGCGTGCTGGAGACCGGCGCACGCTGGAGCACGTGGTCTTTTGTTCTGTCCTCGCGCGGTATTTGAAAGGTTCAACAAACAATGTTCCAGAATTCGTCTTCCTTGCGTGGAGAGGCGAATAGTTGAATAAACTTAGTAAAGAAAAGAAACAACAAAAACGAAAGCTTCCAAAGGAGCCATTAAAATGGCTTTTTCTCTCAGCCCCTGTGCTGAGGGGGCTTGCGCTATGAGCGCGGCCTAAGGCCGTGCGGAAGCAACGTTGGTTGATGCAGGAGGGAACGGAGTCAGCGTAAGAAGAGAGGGCGGACCTTGTTTGGTCGTTTCTTATTGCTTGAAATAGTTCACGCCCCTTTTTCGAGAGAACATCCAATGAACGTCCGCGATCTGATGCGGAGGGAAAAGTTCCTTTGTCTCTGTGGAGACAACCCCCTGGTGATCTAGGGCTTGTCCAATTTCCAGGGATTATTCTAGCAAGTTTGTAATTCAATCCGTGAGTGATTATGCCGTACGCTTCCGTACACTCGCTTACATAAGCGGCTGGAATGAGACTGCCTTAATTACAGCATATCGCCACGGTTTGTGTGACAAAGTACAAGGTTTGATTGGTATATGAAGACTCACTGGGACTTGAGTGTCTAATCCAAAAATCCATTAGAGTTGCCCAGAGACTCACTGCCTGTCATCAGCTCACTCCCGCTGTACTTCCTCCGCCCGCTATACCATCTGTCGCTCCTCCAGCACCTGAGCCCATGCAAGTGAATTCTAACCACCTATCCACATCGGAACGTCAGCGGAGGATTAACACCGGGCTGTGCCTCTACTGTGGGGGAGATGGACACCTCTTACCATCCTGTCCAGTACGACCTCCACGCCCTGCGGTGAGTACCATCCATATGCCACCTCTAACTGCTCCTTTGACTAAAACCTGGGTTACTCTAAGACATCTCCATTCTTCCGTTTCAGTACAAGCCCTCATCGACTCCGGTTCGGCGGGGAACTTCATCAACCGGCAAACATTAACTCGTCTAAATGCCAAACATCATCGAAGCCCCGTCGAACTCAAGATAACAACAATACAGGGAATACCGCTGGGCAAGGGTCGTGTCCACTATTTCTCCCCCACAATCATCCTCCGCGTGGGACTCCTGCACGAGGAAGACATCACATTTATGGTGCTGGAGGAATCCACCGCAGACATCATCCTGGGACGCCCCTGGTTAAATCAACACCAACCTCACATCCATTGGCCCACTGGTGAGATCCTGAAATGGGGGCAATCCTGTCATCTTACCTGTATCACTCCCCCAGCTAAAATTCCCAAGGTCATTCCTCCCATTAAGAAGTCATCCCTACCGGTCCAGTCCACATCAGTGGAAAGCCCCGACACCAAGGCTGATCATATCATCCCTCCTGAATATCGGGCGTTCCAGGATGTGTTCAGTAAGCGGTTGGCAACGAAACTTCCACCTCATAGGCCATGGGACTGCGCCATCGACCTCCTGCCTGGAGCAACTCTTCCTAAAGGACGAGTCTATCCACTGTCCATCCCGGAGCAGAAGGCCATGGAGGAGTACATACAGGAAGCCCTCGCTCAGGAGTTCATCCGACCATCTACTTCCCCTGCCGCTTCCAGCTTTTTCTTCGTGGCCAAGAAGGACGGAGGCTTGAGGCTGTGTATCGACTATCGCCACCTCAACTCTCAAACCATCAAATTCAGCTATCCTCTTACCCTGGTCCCAGCGGCATTAGAATAACTTAATCCGCATCCGGAAGGGGGACGAGTGGAAGACGGCTTTCATTACTCCTTCCGGGCACTATGAATACAGGGTCATGCCGTATGGGTTATCCAACAGTCCATCCGTCTTCCAAAGTTACATGAATGAAGTCTTCAGAGAATACCTTAACCAGTTCGTAATTGTCTACATCGACGACATCCTCATCTACTCCACTTCCAAGGAGGAACACATTCAACATGTCACACTCGTACTCCGAAAACTCCAGGAACACCACCTCTACCTCAAATCTGAAAAATGTGAATTCCATACGCCCTCAGTCCAGTTCCTGGGATACATCATCGACCCACAAGGCGTGAAGATGGACCAGGGGAAGGTGGACGCCATTACACACTGGCCTCAACCCGGTTCCATTAAAGAACTCCAACGCTTCCTGGGCTTTGCCAACTTCTATAGAAGATTCATCAAGGACTACAGTTTACTCAGCTCCCCTCTAACTTCTTTCCTCCGGAACCGGCCCAAGTCTCTGTCCTGGAACCCCGACGCCACAGAAGCCTTCCACCTACTCAAGCAGGCCTTCAAGACTGCTCCGATCCTAGTCCACCCTGATCCCAAGCAACAGTTCATTGTGGAAGTGGACGCCTCATCAACCGGGGTCGGAGCAGTCCTATCCCAGCGGCAGGGGGATCCTCCTAAACTCCATCCATGCACCTTCTTCTCGAAGAAGCTATCCTCAGCGGAGCAGAATTATGACATCGGTAACCGTGAACTACTGGCCATCAAGCTGGCTCTGGAAGAATGGCGTCATTGGCTGGAGGGACCCAGTTCCCTTTCGAGGTAGTAACAGACCACCGGAACCTGGAATACCTCCGTGATGCTAAGAGACTGAATCATCGCCAAGCCAGATGGGCCTTGTTCTTCACGAGATTCAACTTTAAGGTCACTTATCGTCCGGGCTCCCTGAACAATAGAGCCGATGCCCTCTCCCATCTTCATCAAGCAGATCCTGAACCCGAATCCTATCGAATGGAATATTGATCATCTGATTGAACAAGAAAACCTTCAACACCCTGCTCCGCCGGGAGGTCCAGGAGGGAAACTCTTCGTCCCTCCTCAACATCGGATTACCCTCCTGGACTTAGCTCATACCTCTCCGGGATCTGGACATCCAGGCAGGAGGCGGACCCTCTCGCTCCTTCAACAACGTTACTGGTGGCCATCGATGGCTCGGGATACTGTCCGCTACCTCAAGGGATGCTCCGTCTGCGCCATAGCAGACAGCCCTAGAAGACTCCCGGAGGGTAAACTGGTGCCTCTTCCCATTCCTGAACGGCCATGGACCCATATAGGTATAGATTTCATGACTGACCTCCCTCTTTCACAAGGCTACACCTGTGTGCTGGTAGTGGTTGACAGGTTTTCAAAGTCATGTAAACTCATCCCTCTCAAAGGGCTTCCCACTGCGTTTGAAGCGGCAGAGGCACTGTTCCACAATGTATTCCGCCACTTTGGCATTCCTGAGGACATCGTCTCCGACCGGGGTCCCCAGTTCATCTCCAGAGTCTGGTCTGCTTTCTTCCGTCTTCTAGGGGTGTCCGTCAGCCTCTCTTCCGGATACCATCCACAGACCAAACGCCAGACGGAGCGTAAGATACAGGAGCTCGGGAGGTTCCTGAGGATATACTGCCACCGTAACCAGGACTGTTGGAGCCAGTACCTACCCTGGGCCGAATGCGGAGGCATAAGGAGCAAGCGGACGCTCGTCGAAGACCTACACCGCAATACCAACCTGGACAGCGAGTCTGGCTCTCGACGAGGGGTATCCGCCTCCGGCTGCCCTGCCGTAAGCTGAGTCCCCGATACATCGGACAATTCACAATAGAACGGCAACTGAATTAAGTGACCTATAGACTCCAGCTACCTGCACAGTACCGCATCTCACCCTCATTCCATGTTTCACTCCTCAAACCCTTCACTGAACCTTTGTCTCCTCCATCCACAGAGCCTGGTGATGATGCCGTACCTCCTCCTCCAGCCATCGAAGAAGACAACGACATCTTCCGGGTTAGAGCTATCCTCGACTCTCGACGACGGGGTCCTCAATTGGAGTACCTTATAGACTGGGAGAATTACGGCCCGGAGGAGCGTTGCTGGGTTAATCGTAACGACATCCTGGACCCCAGCCTTCTCACTGACTTTCACCGAGACCATCCAGACCGCCCCGCTCCCCGTGGCCGAGGTAGACCCCGTCGTCGTACAAGATCCCAGCCGTCAGGAGCCGCCCGTGGAGGAGGGGGTACTGTCACAACCACACCTGCTACACTCCCAGGATCAGACACTCTAGCCACACCCACTCGTCCCCAATCACCAGAATTCTGAACACCTGTGCATCATCACCAGCACCACATATAAAGCCACCAGTCACCAGCACTCAGTGTCTGGTCTTGCACCGATCTCCTCACTAACCTGAACGACATTCGTCTACCTTCCTGATCTGCCTTACCCTCTTCATCCTCATCGGAATTCCCTCCACCATCGTCTTCGTCTGAGTCACCATCTGTACCACCGTTCACCTAAGGAAAGTTGTGTTGTCTCAGTGTCTTCCACGTGTCAAGATTCACCTGTGTCTGAAACCTCTGATTTATAATAAACACTGTTTCACTGAATCCTCTGTGTCCTCGTCTGTGTCTGACATTTTTATTCTTCAATCAGTTAATATAAACATTATATATATATATATATATATATATATATATATATATATATATATATATATATATATATATATATATATATATTAAAGATGTTAAAGGACATAATAGCATTATAGAAAAAATAACGTCACAGATACTTTCCTGAGTAACTAATTACTTTTACTGAGTGGTAACTGAGATACTAACTCAATTCCTTTTGAGAGAAGTAATTTGTAACTGTAACTAATTACTTTTTTAAAGTAGGATGACCAACACTGAGTGTAACAGTTAGTGGGGTCCAAGAGTCCATATGATGGATGAGTTACCTCTGGTGGCTATCGGATGGAAGTCCATGGACAGGATTCGTAATATTCACATTTAGTGTTTTTAATTTTCAGTATGTGTGATTTACTGTGTGATATGTTTCATTCTTGCCTATTTTACAATAAACACACATGACAGGTTGATATGTGATTTTATAAGGTTGTGGGTTTTTCAGTAAGTCATGAGTTTTTAGGAAAATTTCTACCAGCCAAACCGAGCAGTGACACTTCTCCTAAAGTATAGAAAAACTTTTAAATAAATTTTTGAAGCAAAAAAAGTGACCTTTCTAGACCTCTGTTGCAGAAATATGATATGCATAGTACTTCTTCCTGCCAGCTTACCAACCGTACTGCAGAGCAGTGTTTCAAGGCATGAGTGATATTTTTGGAGATTTGCAACTTTTTTTTTATAGTGAAGTAGTGTTGAGAGCTAGCCCAACAAGTGATATGTTTCATTCTTGCCTATGTTACAATAAAAGACACATGACAGGTTGATAGGTGATTTTATAAGGTTGTGGGTTTTTCAGTAAGTCATGAGTTTTTGACATTAAAGGAACATTTCTACCAGCCCAACCGAGCAGTGACACTTTTCCTAAAGTATAGAAAAACTTTTAAATACATTTTTGAAGAAAAAAAAGTGACCTTTCTAGACCTCTGTTGCAGTAATAATATGATCTGCATAGCACTTATTCCTGCCAGCTTACCAACCGTGCTGCAGAGAACAGTGTTTCAAGGCATGAGTGATATTTTTGGAGATTTGCAACTTTTTTTTTATAGTAAAGTAGTGTTGAGAGATAGCCCAACAAGTGAAGCAATACCTGAGCAAATAAATAAAACAGTGAGAGCATCAGCAATATTTGTATTTATTTATTTATTTATTTTTAAGATATTTATTCAATATATACCCTGGTGACAGCTGGCCACTAGTTAAATGGGTAAGTCAGTAAGGGATGTCTATAATTGACACACTGAGGTGAATTAAGAGTGGAATGACACCAGTGATAGCTTTGTCACATGGCCCCATGATGAAGTGTCAACCCGGTAAAGATTTGTCCTTGGAGGTAATGACATCTCAGTGTGTAATTGTTTGACTGACGTCCACAGAAAGTTTACTTTTGTTGGAAGACGAAGCAATGGCTGACCTGCAAGCCACATGTAACGCTTGAGTTTATCTCCTCAAACATGCTTCTTTATGATCTAGAACACTGGTGTATTTACATTTGAAATACTAATGGACTGATGGGCACACAATGTGCCACTTTTAGCTTGCGCTACCAAATCACTCTGTTGTCATATTCAACTCGCAGGGATCCATTATTTTTTCCAAGGCTACACTTTCAGGGTTTTACTCACAGTCATGAAAAGAAAGAAAGAAAAATAAATACATTTTTAGATCATCCAAGGCACACTCAAACTCCTGTGAAAAAGAAGTATACCAGCATACTTTTACAAAGAATACTTGTGGATATGCGTAAGTATGAATTCAATGCAATGTTTTCACACACTTAACTCCATGTTAATTGCATTAACATAAAATGAAAATGGATTATAATTACAATTTATATTAAATGCAAATTATTTCTGATTTGACCTCACAATTGTGCTTTTTGACCAACATGGAACTTAAGTACATTGTTATAAGTAATTTCAAATTGACTTAAAGTGTCTTTTAAAATAAATTGTTGAATATAATCTGTCTCCCCTTTTATTTTGTCATTTGATTCACTTGTGTTTCACTAATTATCCTCATTTGCCTCCCTATTTAAGTTCTAGTCTGTCATGTGTACTGTGTAATTGTCTATTGTGGGTTGTGTGTGTGCCTTCCTTCTGTGGATTTACCCTCTGTGTGGATTTATTAAAAGTCTGTTTGCCTCTTCTTTGTGGACTCATTTCACACCGTACTGTAACATAATACTGGACCAAATAAGTTAGTATGCACGTCCTGTTGTCCCTGCTCTTTTTTTTTTTTTTTTTCATCATGGATACTGCTGCAAGATTCTCCGCTCTAGCCTGTCAAGACCTACCCATTTTGGACTTTGCCATCACATTTAGTCAGTTCGCCATTCAAACACTGAAGTCTTTGTTCTGCATCGGGGCAATTTACAATCCCAGACACCACTGGACTGAGCTAGAGGGAGGCCATTAGGTGTCTGGAGAGAGTCCAGCCCTGAACCAAAACATTTCCGGACCCATAGACCAGCCCACCATTACCCTGCAAGCAATCAGTAGATGAGCCATAGACGACCCGTACATGAGCCCACACCCGCCGCAATCAATGAACCTCAGATTGCCATGGAGCCAGAACCCCACGGATCGTCTGTTCAGGTGTGTAAGCTGGAAACAGTGCTAATCATGGGGTAGATCACTATGGATAGCAAGAGCATGGAGAGAAGCTCTATTTTATTACCAGATCTTCCATTGTCATAATCTACCTGTTCTGAAACTCCTGTCTGCCCCGAACTGTCTGTCTGCCTTGAAATATCTGTCTGCCCTGAACTGTTTACATGTCCTGAATCAGCCACTGAGGTTGTTTCCTATCGCTGGCGCTCCCACGGCTGGGAATGGCCTTAAAGAGTGTGTGGGCAAAGCACATCATTTCTTACCCACCTGATCACTAATCATCCTAAACTCCCACCCAACCTCCCTCTCCCACCACCTCTGCACCATTCCTAACATTCCCCACCGCTGTCTCATGACAGGCCCTCTGCTCACCCTCAGCCCACCATCTGTGCGGTGGGATCACCGGGGGTAATTTAGTCTCCATCGGTGTCATGGCTGGAGGATCCCTTGTCTTTGCATCTGGCCTCTGAGTCCTGGACTCCAGTTTGAGCTGCCGACAGGGTTGCCTTCCGTCCCTTAAAATACGGAATTGTCCCGCATTTGAGAATAAAATAGTGCGTCTCGTTTTGAATCAATACGGGACTGGGTTTGTCCCGTATTTTCGGAGTTGTCTTCAATGCAGCATCTCATGCAGATCATCCCACCGGCATTCTGTGAAGACTCGTCCTATTCAGCCCCTGATTGGGTAATACTCGCTGCCATCGTTGGATTGATTGGTTTGCTTCAGGTTCACGGCCAATCAGAGTCAGAGGAGGGCGGGTCTCTTGGCAGAGAGTCGATTTGAAAGAAAGGTGGAGCCTGCTCCAGATACCCCCCGCGTCCAGCGCTGAAACGAAAGCGGATGCAAAAGTACTGACGAGAGTGGGAGGAATCAAATACTTAGCTGGAAAGTGTCAGCGGAAATGAGTATCAAGCACAGCTTGTCGACGAGTGTTCACTTTTGTGCACGGTGGCATGTCAGATGTGCGACAGCATGTCTCGGGAGAAAAACATTCATAAACTTTACAATAAGGTTCATTTATGAAACTTTAGTGTATTAACTAACATGAACTAACAATGAGTAAGAAATACATTTGTTACAGTATTTATTAATCTTTGTTAATGTTAGTTAATATAAATAAAGCTGTTCATTGTTTGTTCATGTTAGTTCAGTGCATTAACTGATATTAACATGATTTTAAAGTATTATTAAATGTGGAAATTAACATGAACAAAAAGGAACAATTGCTGTATAAGTGCAGATCATTATGAGTTCATGTTTATTAATGTAGTTAACTAAAAACCTTATTTTAAAGTGTTAGCGAGTTCTTTATTATAGTTTAAGATGTACAGTCAGACACATAAGCTTTATTTTAATAAGAGATAAGATATATATATTTAAAGGGGGGGTGAAATGCTCGTTTTCACTCAATATCCTGTTAATCTTGAGTACCTATAGAGTAGTACTGCATCCTTCATAACTCCAAAAAGTCTTTAGTTTTATTATATTCATAAGAGAAAGATAGTCTGTACCGATTTTTCCCGGAAAAACACACAATTGTGACCCTTTTTCGTTGGGACTGCATTATCCTTAAGAAATAAACGATGTGCAAACCCGGCGTCAAACTACGCCTTGTTTGTAAAACAAGCATCTTCGAAATGCAGGGAGCAAACAAAAACACTTGCACAACTCCGTTGATGCTCTGTAAAAATAAACTCCATCCACTGGTCCCTTAATGTTTTTTTTTTTTTTTTTTTTTTTTTTTTGTGGTAATCTGTGCAGGGTTGTCTTGCCCTGGTAACCAAAAACACACTTCTGTGACATTTCGCGATGCTCTCGCTCTGATCAGTGAAGTCTGTTGTGCTCTCAGTGCTCTGCTATACGGGAGCGCGCGCTCTTCCGGGAGAAGTGTCCTTAGGACCCATATAAGGAAATTCCGCTCCATCTAACGTCACACAGAGCCATACTCGAAAAAAACTTTCCAAAACTTGTGACAAACCAGAAGGAGTATTTTTGGAACATTTTACAAAGTTATCGCTTCGTTAGATTAAATGTGCTCCATGAGATGTCATTCAGTGGACTCTTACCTTTCTAACCTGGATTTACAGCTGTGTATGCGTTTATGACTTGCTATTATGACAAATCTGGTATGTACCATGTTTTCATTCTTCATGTTTTGATTAATGCTGCTTACACAAATCTAGCAAATACATTCTTTATAAGCTTTACATTGAAAAACAGCAATTTGTCATAGAGATAGTGATGACAGTGTAGGATGAGAGAGGACCAGGCCTGGGCTTTATTTTTGTGTTATGGTTTTGTTGTGAGCAGCAGTTGTCCGCGAGGGGCTGTCGCACTGTTTTGTGTTTATTTTATTATTAAAGTCTCATGTTGAATGATCGCCGGTTGACATTCACGTTTCCATCCGCATTTCTATTCGTGTCTATTATCATTTTCTTTTGCCTCATTTTTTTTTTTTTTTTTTTACGCCATTCACCCAACAACAGTGTTAAGTCAGAATCATTCTTCAATCATGGTGAGCAATGGCTACTTCTCCTGCTATTGTTGTTTGGACCACTTGCCACATGTACAGTTTAGCTCTCTCTGTCTGCAACGATAGATTCATGTTTGATAAATTCAGGGACATAGTTAGGCTGACAGAGGTTTCAAAATAAGAGACACACATCCAAACTTTAATTGAGGACAGTAAGAATATGAGAGCTGTAGGTATTGCTATGGATGTGACTAGCTCAGAGAGTCATGTACATTGTTTTGGTTCTGGGTAAAGTGCCTTTGCAGCAGGGCAACTGGGTGACTGTGAGCGACATAGTAAAACAACGGATGTAATACGGATAAACAAAATGATGAAGCTCGGCCTATTGCATATCAGGGCTCTTTCTACGAAAGTACTTAATTTAAATGATATGATCACTGATAATAACCTAGATGTTCTCTGTTTAACAGCAACCTGGCTAAAACCTGATGATTACATAATTTTAAATGAGTCTACCTCCCAAGATCACTTGTATAAACATGAGCTGCATCCAAAAGGTAAAGGGGGAGGTGTTGCTACAATCTATATAAATATTTTCAGTATTGCTTAGAGGGCGGGCTTCAAGTATAACTTGTTTGAAGTAATGGGGCTTCATATAAAATTATCCAGAGAAGTGTTAATGATAAAACCCTGTGTTGCTTGTACTGGCTACTGTATACAGGCCACCAGAACACCATACAGAATTGAATAAATAATATGCTGATTTTATATCCGAGTTAGTTCTGGCTGCAGATAAAGTTTTAATAGTTGGTATTTTAATATCCATATTGATCATGTAAAATACGCATTGGGATCAGCATTCAGCAGGGATCAGTTTGAACTCTATTGGGGTTAGACAACAAATGTCAGGTTCTACTCATTGTCAAAATTATACTCTATATTAAATACTGTCACATGGAATTGATGTTGGTGGTGTTAAAATTATGCAGCCAAGGAATGATATCTCAGATCATTATTTAGTCTTGTGTAAACTTCATATAGCTAAAACTGTGAATTCTAACCCTTGTTATGAGTATGGTAGAACCATCTATTTTACCACAAAAACTGCTCTGTAACTAATCTTCCTGATTTATCTCAATTCCTTAGCACATCCAAAAACCCAGAACAACTTGATGATGTAACAGAAACTATGGACTCTCTATTTTTTAGCATTTTAGATACAGTTGCTCCTTTAACCTTAAGGGAGATTAAGGAAAACAGTCTGACCGTGGTATAATGAGCACACTCGCGCCCTAAAGAGAGCAACCCGGAAAATGGAGCTTACCTGGAGGAAAACAAAACTAGATGTATTTTGTATTGCTTGGCAGAAAAGTACAATATCCTACAGAAAAGTATTAAACTGCTACAACTAGTTATGTTTGTCTCTTTTAGCATTTATTTAATACAGTGGCTAAACTAATGAAAAATAATACATCAACAGGTTGACATTTCCCAACAGCACAGCAGTAATGACTTTATGTGCTACTTTACTTTTAAGATCGATGCTATTAGAGTTTAAATTTTAACCATGCAGCCATCAGCTACAGTAGCATCAGACAGTGCACTGTAGATCACCTGAGGAACAGTTCCACTCTTTATATACTATAAGAGAGGAATACTTGTATAAACTTAAATCATCTAAACCAACAACATGTATGTTAGACCCTATTCCATGAAAGAGGTGCTTCGAGAATTCATAGATCCTCTTCTGACTATTATTAATTTGTCATTGTCAGTAGGATATTTCCCCAAAACCTTCAAACTGTCTCTCATCAAAAAAAATAAAATAAAAAAATAAACACAACTAGAGAAATTTATATCTGTGAGGATTTCCATTCAGGATTTAGAACGTGGCATAATACTGAGACTAGTCATTATTTTTTTACAGAATAGGAATTGTGTATAATGTGGGTTATCTACATTATTGGTGAAGGAGGCTCCTGACTTGGATTAAAAAAAGGAAAGTTTTTTTTTTTTTTTTAGTCTCTTGTTTGAGCCTCCTCTGAGCCTCCTCATCCTCTCAGCTGTTCTTGAGCCTGGTAGCTCCCCTACCTTGAGGGTTTCTGTGCTGAGATCACAGTTCCTAGTGCTCTTTCAACCGAGTCTTTTCATCTGAGGGCCTTCATGCCGATTATGACACTTAGGAGCATGTTTAGTCCGCCTAGCTTAGTACTATAGCTTCTGAGTCGTTGTCAGTGTACTCTTCCTATGCTCCACATAGACAAAACTATTAGTATTGTAACAGATATGCAGGTCAGCGATTCATGGGTTAAATTCTGTTTTGTAAATTCAGACTGTTGGTACTAAATACCAGCCTGGCTGGACTTAAATTACTTTACGATACCCATGCGAGCCTCAAAGGATACCTGAAACCAAATTCCTTAACATACACACACACACACACACAAAAGAAACCTTTCTTTTTGTTCCTTACTTTTGTAAGTCCTTTATTAAATATGTATTTTATATGTTTGTGTATTGCATAAAATGGTTAATCCTGGGTAAATGGTTAAAGTGCTGACTTATAAGTGGAAATGCTTGATTTCAATCTTATACTTTCTCAAAAAGAAATGTTCTGCAACCCCCACACTCCTTGGTAGCTCGTAAAATTTTACGAGCTCACAGGACCACAGGACAGGAAACCTAATCCTTACAAAAGAATGATAGAATGTACTCAAATGCAGTCTTAATGTGTATAGTATTGTTTTTGCGGTACATTGCAGATATTCCCAATTTATATGGGAAACCTCTAGTGTTATCATGTGTTAAACAAATCTTTAAATGTGTAATTCGATCTAAAAATTAGATCTTTGGTCATATATATATTATGTCTAGTCTTGTTCTAATCGTCATGCTTTGACAGACCCATTTATCTAGAGCAAAGTAATGAAAAATGTATTTAATCTGGAATAATGAACTTGCTTTAATATTCCTGATGAAATCGGACAGGCCCTAAATCATCAGGGGGTTGTCTCAACAGAGACAAAGGAACTTTCCCGCCGCTTCAGATCGCGGATGTTCATTGGGTGGTTCACGCGAAAAGAGGCGTGAACATCTCAAGCTATAAGAGTCGACCGAACAAGGTCCGCCTCTCTCTTGGTCTCTTCGTCGCTCTTCTTGCTCTTCTTCCCGTTCTCGGACACGTCGCTCCGCGCGGCCTCGGGCCGCGCTTGGTTCTCCTCCCCCCTCAGCACACGGACTGAGGAGAGGAAAGCCATTTTCATGGCTCATTTGGAAACTTTCCTTTTCGTTTCGTTCTTTTCTTTTCTTTACTAAGTTTATTCAACTATTCGCCTCTCCACGCAAGGAAGACGAATTCTGGAACAATGTTTGTTGAACCTTTCAAATACCGCGCGAGGACAGAACAAAGGACCACGTGCTCCACGCTCACGCCAAGCGCAGCGTGCATGCGCGTCACATGGCCTCCGTTTCATGGCACATGGCTGTTTCAACGGGGACAGCGCGTAAAGCTCACAAGCTCGACGCCGATCTCACGCCACTCACATGGGACACCTTTTGCAAGTATCACTTTCTCTATGGAGATTTAAATGCTGCTTTAAAGTGTTGTTATGATCTGATTTGTTGTTGGCTTCTAAAAGTTACTGACTATGATTTTCATACCTGAGCTCCTTATGTGATTCCATTCTATTTTCTCTCTCTCTCTCTCTCTCTCTCTCTCTTTCTCTCTCTTTTATTTGGATTCGTTATGTATTGTATAAAGCTTACTGTTTGTATTGTCGTACGCATATTTACTCTGTGTGATTTGTAGTTTGATGTATTACTAGTTTAATTATTAAAAACTCATATATAAAATGATTGGCTTTGGACTCCACCCCACTCACATTACGAGTCACTGAGATGTGTCTGATCTTTAGCTACAAGCTCTAAATTTAGAAACTAAATTTATCATAAGGATAGGATAATATTTTCATGGCCAGAGAATACTTTTCCTTGAATTATAAGGCGTGATAACTTTATTGAAAATTGATAAGTCTACAGTGGTGTGCAGGACATACCACGGTTTGATCTGCAGTAATTTATAGTAAGAGATATCACAATAATTGATATGAAGAATGTAATATTGACATATTAATGAGTAAATTACAGTGCCCTGTGATTAGTATTGGTATTGGCAATTGAGCTATTTTTCATAATCAATAAAATTAAATGTAACTGTCATCTGAGATATATATTAATCAAATTCTTGATTAATTATTCAAATTCCCTATATATCATTTGAGTTAATTACTATGTAAAACTCATTGTTGTTATATTTTGGTGGAGGAACGCGGCTATTTCAAACTTCGTTTTGTGAGCAATCAATCTGTGTATATGGTTTTTAATAATTTCTGCACGTGCGCTATGAAATTATGTAACGTTACTTGTGAGATAAGTCGCAAGACGCGAACTCACTCAACTGACTGAGGCAAAAAGCTGGTCAGTCAGCGCGCTAGGTATTTGTAGAAACTTAACAGTACAGTCACTGTTATTTTTGATGAAAGTAAACTGCAGTATAATGTTAAAAGTATCCTGTTAAGAAAGACCAAAATCTTTTTACAGTGAGAACATTTTAATATGAATAATTAAAAGATGAAGAAATATTTTATTAGTTGCAACATGTAAATCTGAACATGAGCGATGTTCCTCTGATTCAGTAAAAAGGCCTTGTTATTAAATATCGTTATTGAATTCGTGGCGAACCACAGTGATATTCAAGATTAAAACGATAAAAACTCCTGGTCTAAAATTGGCTTAGCTACCCGATTTTTAAACCTAAAACATTTAAATCATAAGTGCTATTTTGATAAATGTTTATTGGAGTCAACAGTTGGAAAATTCCTGTTTTTATTACAGTTGTGTTTTGGAAGTGAACGGATCCTTCCTTCAACCTATGTTAATATAGCACCTCAGAGATTAAAACTTTCTGTTTGTTACTTGTGATTTTTGATGCAGAAAATCAGCCTGACAAACGATCAGATAAATTCTAAGTCCTATTGAAATTGTAATTCCTCTATCTAAACACTAGAGGGAACGTGTGGGTTAGAAATTTCAGGGTACACCCTGCTTTCTGATTCCAGCTTGCATGAGTGCAAAGCTGCCAACCTGTGGCCATTTCAGATAATGCGCTCTGATTGCTAATTTATAATCCCCTGTGATGTATATTTGAATTGGATGTCTAAATTCTCGATAATTATTTGCATTTACAGCTTTGCTCGTGCGAATATTATTACAGGGAAACAAAAGAATGTTCCCTGCCTTTGACTGTTTACATTTACTTTGAGTTTGGTTCAAACATGATTTGAATTAAAATGTAATTGTTAATAGTGGAAATCTAGATGTGTCAGGTCAACCACTGATTGACCCACTTAGAAGGTAAGCCATCTAGTGGCAGTCTCCTGTTAAATCGACTAACAGACCTCTGTCTTTTCCATTCTGTTTTGAAATTGCATGTCCACTTTTACCCTCTTTGATTAATCTCACACTGTTTGATTAATTTCATGATCATTAATGATAACTTACAAGCTATCAATGGGTTATTATAGGATATTATTCCGATTTTCCTTTTAATTCTTACATGCTTATTTTAAATTTTGATTTAAACCAGTTTTGAATTTTTAATTTGAATTAAGTTTTCTGCTCAGCAGGTTAAAGACAGAGAAGCAGTACTTTCCCCCCCTTGTGGTGAAAACCAGCTACTCCTTCTCCCTTGTTTCATTCCTGTCTTTTAATTTGATGTTTATTATTTTTCTTCTCTCTTTTGACTTAGGTTATTTTGATAATTACCATTATTATCATAAATTCCTTTGTTTTGTTTTATCATGATTAGGTAAAGCTGTTACCTTTCCTCTCTACATATAGTTACTCAATTGATGTTAAACAAACCAAACCTTAATTAACTTTAAGTTTCCTTTGTTCATCCTTGGTGTATTTGATTGTAGAACTCCCTCGGTGATTGGACAGTCATCTCAGGTTTCCAGTGAGCAAGGCTGCCCGACCGGTGTTCCTCTTGTCTCAAGAGACATCAGCAATTTTGGCACTCCAAAGGTTGTGCTAAAAGTCACAAGCCGTTCGAGACGGCGCCACGCCAGAGTAACGGAGGACCGGGGACACTGCGGTTCAGTGTTTGGGGAGCACCGGGGAGGTTGACCAAGCCACTGGTTCCCACCTGAATGACTTCAATTCAACCAGGTGAACCAAAAGTGATAAAACCTATCCACTTATTATAAACCACAGAATATTAGATATTCCCCCGGATATATTTTAAGTGTTTAACCCTTTTGCTTCTTTAAGCCACACCATATTTCTAGGTTTCCTACCCAGATAGCCCACTCACCTGTTGGCCCTATCTTAAAACCTAGCAGTAGGTTTAGGCCTCCTTATTCCCACTAACACATTGTGTTTCTATTGTTTTCATCTCATTTCAAGTGTTGTTTTTCACTTTGATCTTTTTCTACCCTCTGTTCTGTTGTGATTTGTTTCTTTCAATTCAACCAGAGACAGCAACCTGGGAGCCACCAACGAAGTTAAATAGTAGAGCGACAACCAGCAGCCGGTGTCATCACGCGACCCGCTAGGCTACTGCCTGTCAAATCTCCATTTCAGGTCCTTCGTTGACCCAAGTTAATTGGCTACTTAACTGTCTGACTGTTTGCATCAGTCAGCCCCAAAATTCTCATAAACGGCACAGCCCGTATGAATATAGCTCGTTAAACGTAGAACGAACTTGCATTGGTCTTTTTGTGTGTGTGTGCTGTGCTTCTCTCGCCGACAGAGAATCAGGATGTTCCAGGCATCCAGTCCAGCAGTCCACGGGGGCAACCTCTCGACATGGTTGAAAGCAGTGACGACCCCCTTCCTGCCCAAGGACGCCAGTAACCTGCAGCACCCAGAGCAACTAGACACCGAGCTAGATGAACTGATGGCACGCGATCCAAACCAAAGCGACTACTACAGAGAACTCGCCAGGATCTTCGGAAGCCCAGTTCCCATTCTCGTCGCCCAGGCACGGCTCAGTGAACGGAGCAACATCGCGGAGGAGGCCTGGAAGGACCAGGCCCCAACCCAGAGTCATCTTGATCAGCTTCTCCTCGAGACCCAGAACCAGCGCGAGAAAGAGGACGACACAGATCCAGAGCTACAGAAAGGAGGTGAAAGACTTCACAATGCCCTGCAAGATCTTCGCCTCGACACAGATCAAAGAGAACAGCTGGAGAGAGAAGCCAGAAAAGAACTCAACAAAAAACTCCAGCAAGGCGACGCTCTCCTAAAAAGAGCAGAGACTGAACTAAAAAAAAAAAAAGACTATAAAACCTGGGCCTGCAAAACACACTTGCAAGCGGCCCAAGCTAAATTCAACAAGCTTACTCTGCAGAGAGACAAGCTCCAAGATGAACTTTACACTGTTCACACAGAACTGAGACAATTTCACAGATTACAGAGTGGCTGGATCGGAGAAACGCACACCACAAAATTTCTCCCGGGCCGCCACTCCAACCCTTTCAGCCAAGAACCCAGAGCTGGAAAAGGGGGTGTGACAAGAACCAGCTTACAAGAACATCTGTCAACAACGGAGGGAAGAGAACCCTTCCAGAGAACGCATGTCACCAAACCCTGCACTGCTCACAGAGAACTTCACAAGCTAGCCAGAAGCATCTCTACATTCATTCCAGATCCTGCAGGAGGACATGATGTTCATGCTTCTTTACAAGCCATTGACTTTCATTTGCAAACTGTCGCCAACGTGACAGATGTGAACACATTGTACCTGTTAAAAATCACGGCCAGCCGTGATGTGCATTGCTTTCTGGATCGTCAACCAGAGACTGTCAAAGCGTACTACCAGCAACTGCTACAGACTTTGATTCTAGAATTCTCTGATCCAAACTCAGACCATGGGCTCCTTATTGCTATGGACCTCAAACAGGGCCGATTTGAAAACCCACAGACTTTCTGTAGTCAGCTACGAAACACCTACTTCGGAGCATGCAACGAACCAGGTATGGAACAGGATTTCAACTTAAAAACTCTGTTCCTCCCAAACCTACATGCCAGTTGGAGTTTTCATCTCAGAGTCCCAGCGTGTCCCCGTAACAGGACTACACAAGAGTTACGGAACTTAGCCCACAAAGCTTGCACCAAGCAAAAGACTATCTGTGAAAAGACTGTGAAAAAACCCAAAGTCTCTGTCTCTGAGCACTGCTTGGAGTTAACCCTAGATGGCGCCCTACAACACCACAGTCACAGACATTTTTACAGAGAGTCAATACCGTTCCAAGCCAGCAGAGGGCAACACAGTGCAGCCACGTCTGAGACAGCAGAGATCCTGAGGGTGCTGAAAGTGCTTCTTCACATGAAAACTCACAAAGAAGATGAGCCAAGCACCCAGAACACTGCCCGTCATCTACAGACCACAGAGCTAACTGTCACAGCACAAGGTGACAGCAACACCCAAGCTCCACAGTCAACACCTGTACAGCTAACTGAACGAGACAGCACAGGTCCTCACACCAGGTACCACAAACACAAGGTACCAGAAAATGCTGTTTTGACTACCTGCCTTCGCAGCGAGCTACACAAGACCGGTCCTCATCACCCACCGATCGTCCCACCTGCCCTAGTGCCAACATTCCTGGGCAGCCCTGTCAAAAAGGGAGTGGGTCAAAAAGGAGTCAACAGGGAAGACCTGATCGACACAGGATTAAACCTGACGGTGATCTCATCTTACCTTTTCAAAAGACTCCAATTTGAAGCTAAGAGACAAGATCGAACTCTTACACCTCAAACTTATGAACTGAATGTACAGGTGTACAGACAGGATGACATCCAGTTTGAACAGGTTGTTTCCATTCACCTGACATTCGTTCCGATGAGTCTAATACATCCCATGTATGTCCCACCAATGAACACTCATACATTGCTCATCGACAAAGACCTGCTAGAACACTTTGACCCTTTTCTGAACTTCAAACAGCTAAAAGACTTTGCTCAAGTGCGAGAACCTCTTTCTCTCCAGCCACACAGGTTGCTAGAGCCAGACTGTCAGGTCGCAGAGGTCACGGGAACTCCCACAGAGCCAGACGGTCAGGTCACAGAGGTCACGGGAACCCCAGCAGCCAGCCATGAGTACAACGCCCTAACAACAGGCCCAAGTTCAAGCCTCTGTACCTTAGTCAACAAACAGGGTACGGTGGTACCAGCTTACACCAAAGGGGTCGCTGTTCGGCTCAACCTGCAAGGTGGTCAAACCTTACACCACACGCTGGGTTTCTTCCAATCCTCACCTGAATGTGTGGAACTCGGACTCACACTTGCAAACAACAAGCATGTCAAACACCAACACCTGTTCTAGCAATGTGATAACATCACAAAAACACACAATGTGATCGTGTACTGGAAGAAGGAAAAAGGACACTCAAAGTTACCAAGTCTAGACGAGGACTTTAAAGATCACACTGACACCCTTGCCAAAACTGGCACACTAAACAACATTCTGTGGTCACTCCCAACCCACCCACCCACATTCAAGGTTGAAGTGATTACACACAGCACAATAACTTTACTAGCTAAACTGCCTACCTCAGAATCGCTTACGCAGGCTCCGTTGTCTACACAGACCAACATAGCGGACATGCGGGCTTCTGAAACCTTGATAATGACTTTGTTTTACCACCTCTCAGACCCCTCCATCCACCCTGGCAACCAGTCTACAGTCACTGACAACCAAAGCCCCAGACCACTGCATGATACACAAACCATGCTGCGTGCACAGAACAATATTGTGGGTTGTGCACCGTCTGACATCACAATGCCAGGGCGTGTAATGCCACGGAGCAAAAGGGGGATAAGGCCAATATATTTCCATGACGCAGCATGTGCTGCACCACGCAGCACCAGAGCCACTGACAAAACACTGAAGCAAGCGTCATGCCAGCAGCAAGATGTGGCAAAACATGGGCGAGGGCGAGCTAAACCCAGTCACCGCCCACGAAGCAAAGAGACTGTCCTGTCCAACCAAAGACAGGCCTTGTTTGTTTCTTTCTCCCCTTTCTCTCTCTCTCTCCCTATTATCTGTACCAGGATGCTGCTGTGGTTTGCCGTGCCGTGCTGTCAGCCAAAGAGAGGACAGCTGCCACCGAGAAAACCGCTGAGACTCCTGACTACCGATGACAGGGCACACTACCCCAGCACTGTAACCGAATACAGCTGTACAAGGTTCCGATGGAGAGAGGACTCCCTCACTCACACTGAGGCCGATGTCAAACACCTGTTCAGCCAACATGAGAAAGTGACGGTTACACAAATGGAGTTAGGTGGACACCACCACCGCTCCAAACAGTTCCCGGGAGCTTTGCTTAGAGCCGCTGCTGCTGCCGCCAGAATGTTTAACATTGTTATGTCCAGTGTCAATGCAGCGAACCAGACTGTAAACTCCTTGAAACCACTGTTTACTGTCTTCCAGAAGAACTTTACCCAGACTCAGCTGCCTACAGCGTTAACAACAGACATGCTGTGGGAGGTTAGCTCCTCCAAAGACAGCCTAACCACGAGTAAAACCCCACCATACATGATACCCTTAAGCCTTGTGTTAACTGTGATGTCTTACACCATCACCATGCCAGCTGACCTGCTACGAATGCACCTGGCCAACTCTCTGGATAGCGCCTTCCTACGGCACGCAAACCCCAAACAGAGAGAAGTGAACGTGCTCCTGAACCAACTCATCAGTGAGTCAAACCAAGTCTACAGACCTAAAGACATTGTCAGTGTCAGGATGTGGAAGAGCAACACCCACACCAAAACACACATTCCAAATGTGGTGGCCTACCACGACAGCAACACACAGCTGTACCTGGCCCCAAACATGCACATGTGTACTTTAACCAAAGACATTCATTATCTCTGCCTTAGCAAACCCTTCCTCAGACACAACTCTGAAGGAATCTGCGAGCTGCAACCCTGGGTCAGCGATACGCGCTGCCCTGCCGAAGCCAAGCCTCGTACACAAGTCACAGAAACGCAAGCAGAGATTGTGGGTAACAGATGGCTCGTCAACACTCCTGTGCGCTCAGCTATGCTGACCTACGACCAGCATGACACCGCCACCCGTGCCAACCTGCTGGACCAAGTACTGAAAGGTACCACCCAACACATTAACATTACTCCTGTCGATACAGCCCTCCAAGCACTGTCTCGACAGCCCATTCTGAACCAGTCATCTGCGGTCCTAGCCTGGACTGCTGCCGACACTGCACGGTGCATCTCCACCGTCATTGGTCCCGCCCTGACTCTTGGCGTGACCTTCATCCTATACAGGATACTCAACGAGATGCAAACCTCTACAGCCAAACTCACGACAACTGTGGCTGGAGGTCTCCGATGGAATCCCCGGAAAAGGGATGCAAAGTCAAAGACAATACCGAACCTCACCAAGCTGAATCCTCAGCTTCAGGAACCACCTGTCATCATGACCCACCTGCTGCATGACCATCACGATTCACCTGTCATCTGCCCATCCGGGATGATTGCCGTCCGATGATGTCCACACAGGGACTTCATCTGACGTAAAGGGGGAGATGTAACAGATATGCAGGTCAGCGATTCATGGGTTAAATTCTGTTTTGTAAATTCAGACTGTTGGTACTAAATACCAGCCTGGCTGGACTTAAATTACTTTACGATACCCATGCGAGCCTCAAAGGATACCTGAAACCAAATTCCTTAACATACACACACACACACACACAAAAGAAACCTTTCTTTTTGTTCCTTACTTTTGTAAGTCCTTTATTAAATATGTATTTTATATGTTTGTGTATTGCATAAAATGGTTAATCCTGGGTAAATGGTTAAAGTGCTGACTTATAAGTGGAAATGCTTGATTTCAATCTTATACTTTCTCAAAAAGAAATGTTCTGCAACCCCCACACTCCTTGGTAGCTCGTAAAATTTTACGAGCTCACAGGACCACAGGACAGGAAACCTAATCCTTACAAAAGAATGATAGAATGTACTCAAATGCAGTCTTAATGTGTATAGTATTGTTTTTGCGGTACATTGCAGATATTCCCAATTTATATGGGAAACCTCTAGTGTTATCATGTGTTAAACAAATCTTTAAATGTGTAATTCGATCTAAAAATTAGATCTTTGGTCATATATATATTATGTCTAGTCTTGTTCTAATCGTCATGCTTTGACAGACCCATTTATCTAGAGCAAAGTAATGAAAAATGTATTTAATCTGGAATAATGAACTTGCTTTAATATTCCTGATGAAATCGGACAGGCCCTAAATCATCAGGGGGTTGTCTCAACAGAGACAAAGGAACTTTCCCGCCGCTTCAGATCGCGGATGTTCATTGGGTGGTTCATGCGAAAAGAGGCGTGAACATCTCAAGCTATAAGAGTCGACCGAACAAGGTCCGCCTCTCTCTTGGTCTCTTCGTCGCTCTTCTTGCTCTTCTTCCCGTTCTCGGACACGTCGCTCCGCGCGGCCTCGGGCCGCGCTTGGTTCTCCTCCCCCCTCAGCACACGGACTGAGGAGAGGAAAGCCATTTTCATGGCTCATTTGGAAACTTTCCTTTTCGTTTCGTTCTTTTCTTTTCTTTACTAAGTTTATTCAACTATTCGCCTCTCCACGCAAGGAAGACGAATTCTGGAACAATGTTTGTTGAACATTTCAAATACCGCGCGAGGACAGAACAAAGGACCACGTGCTCCACGCTCACGCCAAGCGCAGCGTGCATGCGCGTCACATGGCCTCCGTTTCATGGCACATGGCTGTTTCAACGGGGACAGCGCGTAAAGCTCACAAGCTCGACGCCGATCTCACGCCACTCACATGGGACACCTTTTGCAAGTATCACTTTCTCTATGGAGATTTAAATGCTGCTTTAAAGTGTTGTTATGATCTGATTTGTTGTTGGCTTCTAAAAGTTACTGACTATGATTTTCATACCTGAGCTCCTTATGTGATTCCATTCTATTTTCTCTCTCTCTCTCTCTCTCTCTCTTTCTCTCTCTTTTATTTGGATTCGTTATGTATTGTATAAAGCTTACTGTTTGTATTGTCGTACGCATATTTACTCTGTGTGATTTGTAGTTTGATGTATTACTAGTTTAATTATTAAAAACTCATATATAAAATGATTGGCTTTGGACTCCACCCCACTCACATTACGAGTCACTGAGATGTGTCTGATCTTTAGCTACAAGCTCTAAATTTAGAAACTAAATTTATCATAAGGATAGGATAATATTTTCATGGCCAGAGAATACTTTTCCTTGAATTATAAGGCGTGATAACTTTATTGAAAATTGATAAGTCTACAGTGGTGTGCAGGACATACCACGGTTTGATCTGCAGTAATTTATAGTAAGAGATATCACAATAATTGATATGAAGAATGTAATATTGACATATTAATGAGTAAATTACAGTGCCCTGTGATTAGTATTGGTATTGGCAATTGAGCTATTTTTCATAATCAATAAAATTAAATGTAACTGTCATCTGAGATATATATTAATCAAATTCTTGATTAATTATTCAAATTCCCTATATATCATTTGAGTTAATTACTATGTAAAACTCATTGTTGTTACAGTATGTAAGCTCTATTGTGAGTCTCCTCTCGTTTTAGAGAGTCGTTATGTTGAGACCTCCACTCTTACGAGCTCCTCAACTAGGTTTGGTGTTGTTAGGCTTCCTCTCATTTAAGAGAGTTATCCTGCTGAAGCCTCTGCTCCCCAGAACTCTGCCTAGGCAGTAAGGAGAGTGTAGGCTCTTCTGTGTTGAGCCTCACTAACTGCCTCTGACTCTGAGTTTGGCTAGGTTTCCTCTCATTTTAGAGAGTCATCCTGCTGGAGCCTCCGCTCCCCAGGGCTCTGCTTAGACAGTACTATTGGTATGTAGGCTCCTATTTTGTGAGCCTCGCTATTGCTGAGTGATGACAGGCCTCCTCTTGTTTTAGAGAGTCGTTATGCTGAGGCCTCCACTCTTAAGAGCTCAAACTGGGATTTAGTGTTTAGGTTTCTTCTTATTTAAGAGAGTCATTCTGGTGAAGCCTCCACTCTCCACAGAGCCGCTTGGACAGTACTCTTGGTAGGTAGGCTCCTCTTCTTTTTGTGAGCCTCGCTAACTGTCATTAGTGCTGAGTGTAGCCAGGTCGCCTGTCAATTAGAGAGTCGTTATGCTAAATCCTCCACTCTTTGAGATACAGTCTCTGGTGGGTGAGTTAGTCTATAATGATTGGAGCTTGAGCCTACCATAAAGCCTAGCACTTTCGCTAGTAGGGAAGCTGTCCCTAAAGTCCTGACTTGGGGAAACAGTTACCTAGGCACTTATTCCTCAGCCTCACTAACTGCCTCTGACTCTGAGTTTGGCTAGGTCTCCTCTCGTTTTAAGAGAGTCGTTATGCTGAGACATTTACTCTTAAAAGCTCTACTACCAGGGTTGTGCATAGTTAGGTTTCCTCTCATTTTAGAAAGCCGTCCTGCTGGAGCCTTCGCTCCCCAGAGCCCTTCTTAGACAGTACTATTGATATGTAGGCTCTTCTATTCTGAGCCTCACTAACTGCCTTTGACGCTGAGTGTGGCTAGGTCTCCACTCGTTTAGAGAGCCATTATGCTGATGCCTCCACTCTTAAGGGCTCAAACTAGGATTGAGTGTGTAGGTTTCCTTTTATTTAATAGAGTCATTCTGGTGAAGCCTCCACTCTCCACAGAGCCGCTTGGATATTACTCTTGTAGGTAGGCTCCTCTTCTTTTTGTGAGCCTCGCTAAGTGTCATTAACGCTGAGTGGAGCCAGGTCTCGTATAAGTTAGAGAGTCGTTATGCTGAGACCTCCACTCTTTGAGATCCAGACTCTGGCGGGTGAGTTAGTCTATGATGATTGGAGCTTGAGCCTGCCATAAAGCCTAGCACTTTCGCTAGTAGGGATGATGTTCCTCAAGTCCTGACTTGGAGAAACAGTTACTTAGGCACTTATCCCTCAGCATGGCGGCATTGGTATACTGTTACCATAGCACCCTCTAGAGGATTCAGCATGTAGTTCCCTTTCGAAAGGAAACGTCTAAAATGATGATATTACCAAAAAAGGACCAGTTACGAAAACCAACACCACAGTTTAAAATTAAACAACATGCCGTCAGAACAGACAAAACATTATGCATACCTCTGTAGTGGACAGCACATTCCAGGGCCCGGTTTATGACAGGGGCCCCTCTCTGTCCACAGTAATGGACAAAGGTTTGCTACATTTTGATTGGATCTTGGTGGACTAACATAAGCAAACTGTCCAACACCATCAGATAAAGATGCTAGGATAACAGCCAGACACCTCTTATATGGCAAGAAGAAGACCTTTGGTACAAAGCCAACAGACTGATTCATCAGGTTTTGGCCTGTGACTGCCCTTAAAATTCCTTAGGACATCTGGATGCAGCAGCAGTGGGTGAAACAAAGAGGGATCACAGAGTTCCATCCAAATCCATTAATAACTATGTCCTCAAACCTTAAACTGATGCAAACTATAACACACGTCTTATACTTATTCAGATAAATAAGTATTCACAGTGACAGTGACGTGTAGTGCAACTTCTTACACAAACTCAGCTGTTAATGGACAAATGAATACATGCATGACAGTTCAGTCTTTTCCCATCATGTTTGGACTTAATGTGTTCGTAATATTGCCAAAGGTATTATGGTTTTGGTTTGGTAAGTGGGAAATACAATGGTTAACTTTTAGTGAGACATTTCTGAATGTGTGTTTGGACTATGCAAATAATTTCCACAAGAGGAAAGAAGGGTGGGCCACTCCGTGTCCCCCCACACTGATGGAAACTGACAATCACAGCCTGGAAATGGAGAAGCGCCAAATTGCAATCTCCTCCTCATCGAAAAAAGATAAATGTACCTTCCCAAAAGAAACTCCACGTACTGAGTCTGAGTCCCGTGAGGGAAGAGGCAACAACAGCTACACCGTTACTGAGTCTGAGTCTTGTCAGGGAGAGACAGTAACAAATACCAAGTCCTAAGTCTCCAGCTTCGAGACAGCAACAGATACAACCACCTTCTGAGCCTCCAGCCTGCGAGCAAAGAGATAATCTAAGTTCAGACTTCATTCAGAGTCTTTGTCTAGTAAAACAACAGATGCAGCATGTCCTCAGTCTCCAGCTTAGAGAGACCAAGTGGATCGACCAAGTTCTGAGTCTCTAGCCTAGTGAGGAAGAAGACACACAAACATCTGAAAAAAGGTTAAGCTCTGGTGAGCAAACCTTTATTCAAAGGTACCTTTGCTTGAGTGTTCCAGGCTAAGGACCTTCTGCACCTACTCCAGGGCCACATCTTATCCAAACCTCTTCAAGAGACTTTGGCATTATTAGTTATTATCATTATATAATTTATCTTACACACTTTTTTGTGATGCATAATGGGGTTATTCACCTTATTTCTCTGTAGTAACAGTCTATCTTTTCAGATAATGTAGCTCTGACATTCCAACACCCAACATAATCTCTTGCATTTTACGCACTTTATTCACATTTCATTTATGGTATTCATTTAGTAGTTGCTAATTACTATTGTCTATCTTTTGTTAATAAAATTGATTTTATTACACTTGTGTCGTTCTTGTGTTGATGAAACAGAAGAGATTCTACAAGTTAGACATTCCACCAATCTTTTTTGTGTGATGTACTCATAACCACACCTTAAGTGACACATGATCCAAATATCATAACATCATTGGTGACGCGAGTACCCATCACTACACTATGTGCCTCCCTAGGTTGGAAAAGCAAATATCACTTCAACTCGAAATAAACATCAGTAACATATGAAACATTAACAAGGCTGTGAACAACCTGAAAGACAAGTAACAAATAACTTTTTACTAAATCAATCAATAAACATATATATACCGTTCAGGAAATAATGATATTTATAATATGAAGTCTGAATATATAGAATGAAAGTCTGAATACATGGAATGAAAGTCTGAATATATCAGTGTTGGGAAGTAGCGTTGCTACAAGCAGCGAAGCTACTAGTTCTTTTTCAATTCAATTCAATTCAAGTTTATTTGTATAGCGCTTTTTACAAAACAAATCGTTACAAAGCAACTTTACAGAAAAAATATGTTTCTACAATATTTAGTAGTAGCTAGTAGTTTGTGCACATTTGACAGGATTTTAGAAAAAATGAAAATAATAATAATAATACAAGACGTAGTCAGCTAGATGATGAACTATCAATATTATTAATTAAGTTATTATATGATTCAGTCACACATTTAGCAATAATTGTTAGTTCTGTTTGTTGATTCAGGGTTAGCATCATCTGAGGTCCTCTGAGGGTCAGCATCATCTCTTCTCAGGTGTTCTGGATCCAGACTGGAGCTTGTGTAAATCCTAGTTACCACGGGATGTAAATCCCGTGGCGAAACATAGAAACAAAATACAGACATCATTAGCATAGCTGCTGATCCAACAAAGTAAAATTAGTTTAACCCAAGCTAATGAATAAAAATGCACCTTTGATCAGATGCAACTACACTCACAATTATAAAGATACATTATTCGAATGCTTGGCGAAAGAGATGTGTTTTTAATCTAGATTTAAACAGATAGAGTGTGTCTGAACCCCGAACATTATCAGGAAGGCTATTCCAGAGTTTGGGAGCCGAATGTGAGAAAGCTCTGCCTCCTTTAGTGGACTTTGCTATCCTAGGAACGACCAAAAGTCCAGCGTTTTGTGACCTTAGGGTGCGTGATGGGTTGTAACGTAGTAGAAGGCTAGTTAGGTACGCTGGAGCTAAACCATTTAGGGCCTTATAGGTAAGTAATGATAATTTGTAACTGATACGGAACTTAATAGTTAGCCAGTGCAGAGACTGTAAAATTGGGGTAATATGATCATATTTTCTTGACCTCGTAAGGACTCTAGCTGCTGCATTTTGGACTACCTGTAGCTTGTTTATTGACGAAGCAGGAAAACCACCTACAAGTGCATTACAATAGTCCAGTCTAGAGGTCATGAATGCATGAACTAGCTTTTCTGCATCAGAAACAGATAACATGTTTCGTAGCTTGGCTATGTTTCTAAGATGGAAGAATGCAGTTTTTGTAACATTGGAAATATGATTTTCAAAAGACAAATTGCTGTCTAATATAACACCCAGATTTCTGACTGTAGAGGAAGTAACAGTACATCCGTCTAGTTGCAGATTGTAATCTACAAGATTCTGTGTAGTGTTTTTTTGGTCCAATAATTAGTATCTCTGTCTTATCTGAATTTAATTGGAGAAAATTGTGTGTCATCCAATCTTTTACATTTTTAACACACTCTGTTAGCTTAGATAATTGGGAAGTTTCATCTGGTCTCGTTGAGGTATATAGCTGAGTATCATCAGCATAACAGTGGAAGCTAACTCCGTATTTTTTAATAATATTACCAAGGGGCAACATCTATTTTGAAAATAGAAGGGGACCTAGGACGGATCCTTGTGGCACTCCATATTTTACTGATGATAAATGAGATGACTCCCCATTTAAGTAAACAAAATGGTAGCGATCGGACAGGTAGGATCTAAACCATCTTAGAGCCTGCCCTTGAATACCTGTATAGTTTTGTAATCGATCTATGAGTATGTCATGATCTATGGTGTCGAACGCAGCACTAAGATCAAGTAAGACTAGAAATGAGATGCAGAATTGGTCTGACGCAAGGAGCAGGTCATTTGTAAATTTAACAAGTGCAGTTTCTGTGCTATGGTGGGGCCTAAAACCTGACTGAAATTCTTCATACAGATCATTTTTTATGCAGGAAGGTGCTCAATTGAGCAGACACAACTTTTTCTAAAATTGTAGACATAAATGGAAGATTTGAAATAGGCCTATAATTTGCCAGTACACTAGGATCTAGTTTTGGTTTCTTAATAAGAGGCTTGATAACCGCCAGCTTGAATGGTTTTGGGACGTGTCCTAAAGATAACGACGAGTTTATGATATTGAGAAGCGGTTCTTCGGCTACAGGTAACAGCTCTTTCAGTAATTTAGTGGGTACAGGATCTAATAAACATGTTGTTGGTTTAGATACAGTGATAAGTTTATTTAGCTCTTCCTGTCCTATGGTTGTAAAGCACTGCAGTTTATCTTTGGGTGCGATGGATGAAACTGAAGTGTTAGATGTTGTAGAATCTACATTCGCTATTGTATTTCTAATGTTATCTATTTTATCAGTGAAGAAATTCATAAAGTCATTACTATTTAACGTTGGTGGAATATTTGAATCAGGTGCCGTCTGGTAATTTGTTAACTTAGCCACTGTGCTAAATAAAAACCTTGGATTGTTTTGGTTATTTTCAATGAGTTTGTGTATATGCTCTGCCCTAGCAGTTTTTAGAGCCTGTCTATAGCTGGACATACTGTTTTTCCATGCAATTCTAAAATACGATACAAGGAAATGGTCTGTAATATCATCACTTTGAGGTACAATATCTATAGCAGTAAGATCGATTCCATGCGATATAATTAAATCTAGTGTATGATTAAAACGATGAGTGGGCCCGGTGACATTTTGCTTGTCTCCAAAGGAGTTTATTAGGTCAGTAAACGCAAGTCCTAATGTATCATTTGCATTATCAACGTGGATATTAAAATCTCCCATGATTAGCGCCTTATCAACTGTAACTAGAAGGTCTGAGAGGAAATCTGCAAATTCTTTTAGGAATTCTGTATACGGTCCTGGTGGTCTATACACAGTAGCCAGAGCAAGAGATACATTAGATTTCTTTTGCATGTCTGACAGAGTAACATTTAGCAGAAGTATTTCAAAAGAGTAAAACCTGTATCCTGTTTTCTGGGTAACATTGAGAATATCACTATATATTGTTGCAACACCCCCGCCATGACCAGTCTGACGGGGCTCATGTTTATAACAGTAGTTTGGTGGAGTAGAATCATTTAGACCAAAATAATCATTTGGTTTTAGCCAGGTTTCACTCAAGCAGAGTAAATCAAAACTATTATCTGTGATCATTTCATTTACAATAACTGCTTTTGGTGTGAGTGATCTAATATTTATGAGCCCAAACTTTGTTTTTGTTCATTTACTTTACATTTTTCTGGTTTAATTACGATAAGATTTTTTCTAGATCCTACATTATATTTATATTTATATTTTGACCTAACTTTGTAGTTTAACTACATTGCTCAGTAGCTTGGTCGTAGTTTTGCTGCTTACTGAATCAAATAGCTTTTCAGTAGCGAAGCTCTTTTTTTTTACCAAGTAGTGCAGTACCTTCCACAAAAGCTTCATTTTCGCAAGCATTTCTGAAGCTCAAACTCAAATCGGGAAATACAACTGCTAAGATCGCTGATCCTGGATCAGTAGTGACATGACGGCGCCACTTCATCTTGTTCGTGTTTACGGTGGACAGCAACCAACCATCTTTATAATGCATTACCGCCATCTTCTGCTCCAGATGGTACCACTCCTTGGCCAGTCACGCAAAAAATTATTTGATGAAATGATGGCATAGGATGAGGTCGGAGAACAGTTAATCCCGAGGAGTGAGTAACCGTGGCCGTACCTCGACAAGTACATGACACTGACCGAAATAACAGAGACAATATGTTTTCAGATGCTGCTTGTAAAAATTATCAGGTTCCAGCCTGACCATATCCTACGTTTAATAATCTCGTACACACACACACACAGAGACACACACAAAGTGTGTGTGTGTTTTTTTTTTTTTTTTTTTTGGTTCAGTGTAGTGAAGCTTCATTTACAGTAGAATATCTGGTAGCTTAGCTCACCACATTTTCCAAGTAGCTTGCCCAACACTTTAATATATTAAATGAATGTCTGAATATATATGGAATGAAAGTCTGAATATATATAGAATGAAAGTTTGAATATATGGAATGAATGTCAGAATATATAGAATGAAAGTCTGAAAGTCTGAATATATATAGAATGAATGTCTGAATATATAAAACAAATGTCTGAATATATGGAATGGAAGTCTGAATATATAGAATGAAATTCTGAATATATATATATATATAGAATGAATGTCTGAATATATAAAATGAATTTCTGAATATACTATATATATATATATATATATAATGAATGTCTGAATATATAGAATTAAAGTCTGAATATATTAAACAAATGTCTGAATATATGGAATGAAAGTCTGAATATATCGAATGAAAGTTTGAATATATATATATAATGAAAGTCTGAATATATAGAATAAAAGTCTTAATATATAGAATGAAAGTCTGACTATATGGAATGAAATTCTGAATATATAAAACAAATTTCTGAATATATATAGAATGAAAGTCTGAATATATAAAACAAAAGTCTGAATATATGGAAAGTCTGAATATATGGAAAGTCTGAATATATATATAATGAAATTTTGAATATATAAAACAATGAAAATCATTGCAAAAGCAATGAGGCAGACATGGCTACCAAAAGAAGACACACTGCACACAACATGAAGTGGAAACAATACTGCACTTTTTAAAAACATGCCCTAATTATACACAAATTAGGGAAACATACATTCTGGGAGAAACCTCAACAAGCTCTAACCTGGCAGCAAGGTACGTCAAGTCCTGCCATGATAAAAGGACATGCAGTAGAACAGACCCACAAGTCACAGCCAGAAGAAAACACTGTACAACACACATAAACTGACATGACAGGATCCAGTCTTTCGCCTGTCTGTTTACTATAATTTTTATTAGTACTTTCATTTTACTGTATACACACTCTAAAAAATGCTGGGTTGTTTTTTCAACCAAAATGCTGGGTTGAGTCCACTGGGTAGGATGTTGGGTTGTTTTAACCCAAGTTTGGGTTGAAAATTAGTCTTGATCATAACTCAGTGGCGCTGGTTTGGGAAAGTGGACATGAAAGAGGGCACACATGTCACGTTAACATCAATGCGAGTGCGAGAAAACGCCATTTTCTCAGTGTGTAAGAAGTGAGACGCGAGTAAAAGACATTATTTTAAGTAAAGATTCAAAATGTAAAGTTATCATTCATTGTTTATGTCCGGAAGTATTTTGAGGTTTCATGAAAGGCAGAAACAAGAGAGCTTTTTTTAGATATAGATTACTTTTATGTGGGCTTATGCTCACTGCAAACCCTAATAAGTTCACAGAACTCAAAAAATATTTTGTAACAGATTACACAAAAACATTTAAGTGATGTTTTTAAATGTTTTAAGTTTACATAAAATTAAAAATGACATCTCCTTAAATTATCTCAGAGTTATCTTATAAATATTTATATTTCACAAGTCTAATTAGGGAGTAATTCACTCAAATAATTTTTCAACTCATATAATGTGGGAAATACATTCAAATTTAGTATTTTGCTGTCCTCACACCTGCATCTGATTACACACCTGCAGCTAATACACACACACACCCATATAAGCAGCATATTCACTCCAACACATTGCAAAGTCTTGTTTAGTCTGTCTGACATGTCCTAGTATTTTTCCTAGTGTTTGTTCTTCCAGTGTATGATCTTGGATTGTTTAAACTGACTCTGATTCTCTGCTGCCTGCCCTGATCTCTGCTTGTTACGATTGATGTTTCTGGATATCCCTAACATACCTGACGCTGTTCCTGATTTCTGCCTGTATGACCATTCTCTTAATAAAGTTTCTCCATTCTCTTAATAAAGGATGATGTAGAAGATGTCACATGTGCTGATGGGGCTTCTTCATGACTACATCAATTATGCTAAAGAGATCATGAAATTTGACAGTAATGCTTGATCTGTATTCATGGACTATGAAACAAACATAAGTGCATCACTTGTAAAAACAATGTTAAATGCTTGTTCTGTGTGGTTTAGTAGAAGAGTTTACACAGTCATTCATACACATGATCACATTCTTTCACAAATGCACACGTCTGTTAAATGTTATAATATCAATGTTGTGGTTTATTTGTGTACTGTCATGCTAGAATATTTGGTAAAAAAACATCTCGGTTACATATGGTAACATCTCGGTTACGTACGTAACCATCGTTCCCTGATGGAGGGAACGGAGACGTTATGTAGAACGACATATGGGGTCTCACTTGGGACGCCAATCATCTCTGAATTTAAGAGAAAATGGCAATAAAAATTGGCTAGTGGATTAACATACCTGAGCCACTCCCCGTGCCAACGGGTATAAATAGGGCGCAGGTGCATCCACTCATTAGGTTTTACGCTGAGGAGCCGAGAACGTGTCCCGGCAACAGTGACCGGTTCAAGGTTGTGGCATGGGGACATAACGTCTCCGTTCCCTCCATCAGGGAACGAGGGTTACGTACGTAACCGAGACGTTCCTTATCTGTCGGTCACTACGAGTTATGTCGAATGACATATGGGGTCCTATGGAAAACGCAACAACCTGAACATTGTCACAACCCTGTGGCGCTGCAATTGTCGACAAGCCCTGGCGTGCCACAAAAGCTAAGCTTAAGGTCGTAACCTTCCCAAAGCCCCAGTGCAAATTCACTGACCTTGGTACCAAAGGGGCCAAAGGGTGAGTACATCGCTGCTGGAGAAGGCCTCGCTGCTGTTCCGCTCACATAAAGTTAATGGAAGGGATTTCAACCTCCCGAGAAAGATTGCTTAAATTTTCCCTATTTGCTCTTTCAGCTGGCAAGACAATGGGGAAGCGAGCCTTAGGAAAAGGTCGCTACGGAGACCACCGTGGAAAAATACACATATGGGATTACCTGTAGGGAACCAAGCCATATGAACACCTAGCCCAGTACAGGGGCTGACCGGAACTCCGGGCATGCTAACGCCAGTCCTGGGCCTGGCGACAGACTGCTCCGCCAAGTCTGACTGCCGAGGGTGCTGGAGGATGCTCGACCAGGGTACGCCAACCGGGGAACTCTACTGGGAGAAGAAAGGCGATCACATCCCCGTGTTAGGGGGAATGGCACAGCAAGCTTGACACCGAGCCAGCCCTTCCCAGCCCGCAGCTCGACAGATGTCTGCCAGAGAGGCACCGTGTGCCAGCACATAGGAGGAGGCCACACTCCGTGTGGAGAGGGCCCTCACCCCCAGGGGGCACGGCTCGCCTTGGGAATGGTAAGCCAAGGCGATGGCATCCACTATCCAGTGGGCTAACCTCTGCTTAGAGACAGCCTTCCCCTTCTGCTGACCTCCAAATCAGACCAGGAGCTGCTCAGAGCTTCTGAAGCTGTGGGTGCGGTCCAAGTATATGCGTATATGCCTCCTCCAGGGACAGCGCTTGCAGGTTCACCACCTGATCTCGGAAGGGAGTGGTGGGAACCTTGGGCACGTATCCAGGCCGGGGTCTCAGGACAACATGAGAGTAGGCCGGCCCGAACACAAGGCACTCTTCACTTACCGAAAATGCTTTGAGGTCCCCGACCCTCTTGATGGAAGTGAGCGCGATCAGGAGCACTGTCTTGCGAGACAGGAACTTAAGCTCGACTGAATCCAGCGGCTCAAAGGGACCCCTCTGAAGTCCCGCCAGGACAATAGAGAGGTCCCAGAAGGGAATCAGGGGTGTACTAGGAGGATATAATCTTCTGGCATCCCTCAGGAACCTAACGATCAGGTCATGCCTCCCCAGGGACCGACCATCTACTGCATCGTGATGGCCGCGTCCCGTCTAGAAGCCACACGTGGAGGTTCCAGAGATCTGGACGCGGGTGCCAAATGGTGCCAAGCCCCTGAGAGAAGAGGTCTCTCCTCAGGGGGATGCACCAGGGAGGGGCTGTCACGGGGAGCATGAGTTCCGAAAACCGGGTCCGGGTGGGCCAGTAAGGTGCAACCAACAGGACCTGTTCCTCTTCCTCCCTGACCTTGCACAGTGTCTGTGCGAGCAGGCTCACTCGGGGAAACGCATACTTGCGTAAAGCCCGAGGCCAGCTGTGTGCCAATGCATCTGTGCCCAGGGGGGCCTTGGACATGGAATAGTACAGCTGGCAGTGGGAGGACTCGTGGGAAGCAAACAGGTCTACCTGGGCTTCCCCGAATCGACTCCAGATCAGCTGGACCGTCTGGGGATGGAGTCGCCATTCCCCGGGGAAAGAGAGTTGTTATGAGAGCGCGTCGGCTGCACGATTGAGCTCCCCCCAGGATGTGGACAGCACGCAGCGACTTGAGCCACGTCTGACTCCAGAGGAGGAGATGGCGGGCAAGTTGAGACATGTGACATGATCGTAGACCACCCTGTGGGTTGATGTACGAAACAGCCGCAGTGTTGTCTGTGTGGACCAACACGTGCTTGTCCAGCAACAGCGAACGAAACCGTTGCAAAGCTAGATGCACTGCCAGCAAATCCAGACAGTTGATGTGCCAAAGCAGTCGAGGTCCTGTCCAGGACCCTGACGCTGACTGCCCGTTGCATGTCGCGCCCCAGCCCGAGTTGGAGGCATCTGTTGTGACAATAACGTGCCAGGACACTTGTTCTAAGGGCACGCCGGCCCATAGAAAGGCAAGGTCCGACCAGGGGCTGAATAGGCGGCGACACATCGGTGTGATGGTGACACCATGTGTACCACGGCGCCATGCCCATCTCGGGACTCGGGAGTGCAACCAGGGCTGAAGTGGCCTCATATGAAGCAACCCGAATGGCGTGACTGCGGCTGCAGATGTCATATGCACCAGGAGCCTCTGAAAGTGTTTCAGTGGTACCACTGTCCACCCTCTGAAGGAACTTAGGCAGTTCAGCACTGACTGGGCACGCTCGCTGGTGAGCCGTGCCGTCATACTCACCGAGTCTAACTCCATACAGAGATAAGAGATTCTCTGCACAGGGGAGAGCTTGCTCTTCTCCCGGTTGACCTGAAACCTCCCGGACATTGCACAGTGTCTGTGCGAGAAGGCTCACTGGGAGAAATTTATACTTGCGTAGGTCCCACGGCCAGCTGTGTGCCAGTACGTCCATGCCGAGAGTTCCCTCGGGCAGGGAGTAGAACAACTGGCAGTGAGAGGTTTCTGGAGCAGCAAACAGGTCTACCTGAGCGGCTCTGAACCGCCTCCAAATCAGCTGGACCATCAGGGGATGGAGTTGCCATTTTCCCGGGAGCATTGCTCAAGACAGCTCATGGGCTGTACGACTGAGCAGGCCTGGAATGTGAACGGCATGAAGTGACCTCAGAACATTTTGACTCCAAAGGAGGAGGTGGCGGGCGAGTTGCGAGATGCGACGAGAGCCCAGACCACCTTGTCGTTGATGTACGCAACAGTCGCAGTGTTGTCCATTCGGACCAGCACATGCTTGCCTCGTAAGAGACCTTTGAGACAGTTCAAGGCAAGGTGCGCTGCTAACAACTCTAGGCAATTGATGTGCCACTGCAGCTGCTGTCCCGTCCAAACCCCTGAGACTGCCGTTGTACGTGGCCCTCAGCCGGTGGTGGAGGCATCCGTGTAAACCACAACATGCCTGGAGATCTGCTCTAGGGGCACCCTTGTCCAGAGAAATGCAAGATCTGACCACGAAGTGAGAGTTTGGCGACAGGCCGGTGTAACTTGGACCCGGTGAGTACCGTGCTTCCACGCCCACCTCGGGACTCGGCCATAAAGCCAGTGCTGGAGTGGTTTCATATGTAATAGGCCGAGCGGTGTAAGTGCCGCAGCGGCCACCATATGCCCCAGGAGCCTCTGAAAGAGTTTCAGTGGGACTTCTGTCCTGCTATTGTACGTATTCAAGCAGCCTATCACCGAACGCACACGTTCCTCTGTGAGGCGTGCTGTCTGTTCGACCAAATCCAACTCCATACCGAGAAAATAGATCCTCTGCTATGGCGAGAGTTTGCTCTTTTCCCAGCTGACCTGAAGGCCCAACAGGCTCAGGTGCCGGAGCACCACATCCCTGTGCTTGCACAACTGATCTCGAGACTGTGCTAGTATCAGCCAGTCGTCTGAGTAGTTGAGAATGCGAACACTCTGCTCTCTGAGAGGAACGAGAGCTGCCTCCATGACTTTCGCGAAGACACGGGGAGGCCGGGACAGCCTGAAGGGTGGGACCTTGTACTGATATGCCAGTCCTTCAAACACAAACTGCAGAAAAGGTCTGTGGCACGGAAGGATGGAAACATGAAAGTACACGTCCTTCAGGTCGATCGCTGCAAAACAATCTTGGGGACGGACGCACCTGAAAATGCGTTTCAGTGTCAACATTTTGAATGGTAGCCGATGGAGGGCCCGATTCAAAACTCGCAGATCCAAGATCGGTTGTAACCCATCGCCTTTCTTGGGTACAATGAAGTACGGTTTGTAAAACCCCATCCTCATATCGGCTGGAGAGACCGGCTCTATCGCATCCTTTGCCAGTAGGACTGCGATCTCTTCCCGCAAGACAGGAGCATCGTACGCTTTCACTGTAGTGAAGCAGACACCACAGAGATGGGGGGATGCCGGGTGATTTGAATCACGTAGCCGAGGCTGTTGGTTTGCAGAAGCGAGATGGGCTGGGTAGCGCTGACCAGGCGCTTAAGAACCGTACAAGCAGGACCAGCATAACCACAGCCGTACCCGCAGTGGGGCAGCGTGGTGGAACACAGGGACCCAACTCGGGCGGCTTGTGAGCAGGGCGGAGTGTGGTGCGAGTGTGGGGTGCAGGGCTCACCTGGTTCCACAGGTTGGCAGAGGGTGCATGAGTAGGGCCTTTGTTGACGCTCTCGAACCACCCGCTGCTGCCATCCGGCGAAGGAGGAGGATGAGTGAGGTCCGGTGCTTGTCTGCCCGCAACTCTCCGTGCCCTACTGGGACCCAGAGAGGGAGAAAACTGCTCTCCTGTCGAGATTTCCAGATTCTCCGCCTGGCCCTCCTCCAGGGGAGGGAGAGGTGCCTTCGCCGTCCCCCAGAAATCAGCTACCTTTCTCTGGGTCACCCGTCCTGGGATCTCTTGCTCTTCTGCTAACCGCCAAGTTTGACGGGGGCCAGGGCGGGAGGGGCAGCCTGCCTGCGCCCAGCTCTGGGACACAGAGACATTGAGAAACCGGACCTTGTCGGTGTCCCTCATGTCTACCAGACCGAGCCAGAGATGGCACTCCTGGACCACTAATGTGGACATCGCACGACCTAGCGAACTCGCGGTGACCTTCGTCGCTCGAAGCACAAGGTCAGTGGCGGTTCAGAGTTCTTCCAGAAGCGCTGGATCATGACCACCCTCGTGCAGGTCCTTCAGTGCCTTAGCCTGGTGCATCTGCAGTAACGCCATAGCTTGTAAGGCGGAAGCAGCTTCCCCGCAAGCCGCATAGGCACTGCCGGTCAGACCAGACGAGTGCCTACAGGCCCAGGAAGGGGGCACCGGGTCTCCACGCCAGGAGGCGGCGGACTTAGGACACAATCGCATCGCTACCGCCCGCTCCACTGACGGGATCCCTGAATACCCCTTCGCTGCACCGCCATCGAGGGTGGTGAGGAGGAGCCCACCGGCCGGTTTCTGGCAGTAAAAGGTGCCGTCCACGACTTTGTGAGATTGTCATGCACTTCCGGAAAGAAAGGCACTGGGTTGGGGCGCTGAGATCCAGCGCGTGCCACCCTGAGAAACCAATCATCCAGCCACGAGGGTTCGGGACGCGGTGGGGGATTCCACTCGAGCCCTACCCTCTCGGGGCCCGGGAAAGCATAGCTGCCACTTCGGGATCCGACTCAGGCTTTGTCACCGTCCCAGAGGGCTTCCGAGAGTGTGCTGAACTCGTAGTTCACAGCAGACACAGTTGAGCAGAGCAATACTAAAGCTCGGCTCCGAAGCGAAAAGCTGGTATGCATTGCACCTGCTGCCCTCTTATATTCACGCAGTGATCAGCGGCAGCTGGATGCAATAATTGCATGCCAATGTGCATTGGCTCGTTTAGTTTACACTCTAAGTAGATTGGTCTACCGAAGCGATATACCATATTCGTCAGTCATGCCATCCTTTTCTGCATTCCTTCTTACATGTTACTTTTTGACTTTTCTCTTGTTTTTAATAAATATTTTCCTTTTGATAATAATTATTTGTGTATAAAAGTGATATTTAAAATGAACAAGATTTGTAGGTTTAATGCCAAGCTCTAGTAGTGTATTGTTTCCCACATCCTTACTCTAAATTTGTGGCGGGAGAGAGGTAAGGGTTTCAACGGTAACGGCTGCAAAGCGGCACTGAGCTCAGAAACGCTGCCTTTTCAAGCACATGCAAAATGAAATCGAACATTTTCTAAATACAGTAGTTTTCCTTCTGAAATGCAGTGATAAAAAATAAATAAATAAACACCCGCTCTTTTTGAAACCCTGCAATGTAGTAAATTTAAACCATAAAAAGCAACCCAGCAGGCTGGGCTAAACATGATAACCTAACTGGTTGGGTTAAAATAACCCAGCCCAACGCTGGGCTGATCAACTTTGAACAATCAAAGTTCATCCCTTTTTGACCCAGCGCTTTTTTTTTTTTTTCTACCATGACACTAAAGCTACTTGAATCAGAATATGCAATATATATCCCTGTAAAGCCCACTGTTGCAGAATTGCAACATCACCTTTAACAATAATTAAAACATTAAAACATATTTTTTTTTTTTTTTTTTTTTTTTTTTTTTTTTCTCAGAACCACATTTACATAGTCAACGGGTTCTATTGTTTGTCCTCACAATGCTATTCCATCTAAAGATGTGAGTTCCCCAGCCGAGAGGTGATCGGACTACCCGCCACTGGATATACGCAAAAAAACGATTGCACATTTTCCATTAAAGATGAAGAGAGGATGCTGCAGACACTGCAATAATGGATACACAAACATGCTGTGTAGCAAGTGCAATGTACACCTGTGCTTCTCAGATGAAAATAACTGTTTTAGGGACTATCACTGCAAGTAAACTCAGACTTCATTGAAACCACATTGTAAGTGATAGAAGAAAAAGTTGTATAATGTTTTACAAATATTTTTATTAGGAATTGCTTATTCATAATAAAAACATTATTGTTGTGTGACTATTACTCATGATATATACTGTTATAGGGCTAAGTAAGCAATCAACCCTGCAAATACATGCTTAAATGCTCTGTATACCCATTCAGACAAAGTGTGTACAAATACAGAAATTCTGCTACTATAACTAGGGGCAACGTTGCAATATTACAACAGTTCCCTAGGAACTTAAAAAAATGTAAAAAAAAAAAAAAATCTTACATCAGAGGCCTCCTAAAACAATTTCTGAGACGTTTTTTTTTTTTTTTTTTGGGCGTTACAGGGATATAAAGTTATATAGTATAGATAACGCTCTCTGTTTTAAAATGCAATAAAATGCATGAAACATAGTCATGAATACTTAAGTGGCCTTTTAGTACATTTATGTCAATGCTATCTCACGACTGTCAGGGATAAACACTGATACAATTTACAGGTTCAACTAAAATTGATTTAAATTTCAAACACAACTCAGCTGGGGCAGAGATTAGAGGAAGGATGAGGGGAACAGTCCAAACAAGCATCCAGTCCCTCCACTAGGCAGATAAGATAAGGCGTAGGGAGATCAGCGTACACAGTCCCAGCATCAGTGCTGACATAACATCAGAGTAGAGAGAGAACAGCTCACAGAGTCCAGGTGTCAGTACTGACACAACGTCAGAGTTGAGAGGGAACAGCTTACAAAGTCCAAGTGTCAGTACTTACGCAACGTCAGGGCAGAGAGTTTCTTGTAGAGTGCACCAAGGAGGAGCAGGAGTGGGGAAGCCACAAAGCACAGTTCTTGTAATGTCAGGGCAGGAATTAGGGAACAGAAGTCTGGTGAAATGAGAGGCTGAGAGCAAGCAGAATAGAAGACAAACTGAAAACACTAAACTGCACTTTGGGCCAATGAAAACATGGCAGGACAAAATACAACATTACTGGGAGTAGGTCACAAACAAAGTGTAGCCTGTTCACACCACGACGGTCAGACAAACGAGGGGAACTAAAAAAGAGGAAGAATTAAGGAATAGTTGGTGGATAATTTGTATGGATTCGTGCAACTTCACTTGTACAATTTAGTACAATTTGTCTAGACCCCAATAACGTGTTAGGTGTATGTACAAATTGTGCATCTTGTAATATACATACGAATTAGCCACATCAAAAAATATGTACAAATTGCCATGAGATCAGGCTGTTTATGTCACATTATCTGAAAGAAGAGTTTTCAGATGACAAGATGTGGATTTGTATTGACAAATTACGGTGCTTTTTGTAATTATCAATATAACAGTAGATAAAACTTTACTGTAAGGTTTTCTTGTTACATTACACGTACTTACTATTATAACACCAATATATTTTGCATGCAAATAACCCTAAAACAAATCCAAATCCTAATCCTAACCATATAGTAAGTGCATGTAGTTAATTAGTATTACTCATGATGTAAATGTATAATTACACTGTAACAAGGACACCTAAAATAAAGTGTAACCACAACAGTACAATAACCTAAATTAGTATAATATAATCTAAAACATTATAGAAGACACATACATGTACACTCTAAGAAAATAAAGTACATAATTGTACCTTTAGGGTACAATGGCTTGTCACTGGGGCTGTACCCTCAAGGAGTACATAGGGTAGGCATAGGGTAAAAAATTGTACCCTTGTGATTTCTACTTTAAGAGACCAATTTTTTACCTGTGGTGACAATTTTGTACCTTTATTTAATAGTACCAAAATTTACCCTTCAAAAAGGGTACAAAATTAGCTTTGACAAGGTACAATTCTTGACTATAATGATATATATATATATATCATAATTATATATATATATATATATATATATCATAATTATATATATATATATATATATATATATATATATATATATATATATATATATATATATATATATATATATATATTTATTTATTTATTTATTTATTTTTTCACACACAAGCTGAATTAAAATCTGAATTAATAAAATCCTTTTCATTTTCACAAAATTGCATTTTAAACACAACGTCTTACTGTTACATATAAATGATCATCAAATGAGTAAGTGTCATTTGCATGAAAGTCCATTTCATACAGTATACTGTATGTGCTTTGTCTCATTCAAACACCTGGTAATATATGATGTTTGCCAAGTCTCTAAGGTAAGGTGAGAGTGTTACTACCGTGAAATTTTAATGGTGGAAGGTAAAACGAGAGTGACGCTTCCCTTATGAGACTGCACTGCCATTTTAAGTTCAGCAGAGGTTCAGTAATATTTTTCAAAAAAAAAAAAAAACCTTCAAGATTTTGCCCGTTTTTCTTCACAGGTTCATTTTTCCCCTTCCACACTTTCTTAATGTTGCTGAAAACTTCCAGGGCCTTGGCGGTCCTTTTACCAAGCAGGGTCTAAATGTCTCTCAAGAGAAAGTGAAAGGCAATGGGCTTTTTGAATTTAACAGTTTTCTGAGACATTTTCCATTAAACCAATGTGGGCAGACCCCTTCAGGGCCCGGGCCTTTGGTTGACACCTTTCGCAAACCTCTGTGATGATGGCCACCGGCACAATGGTGACTCGGTCAGCCATAGCTGTCGATATAAGAGATTTAACCATTCCTCAAGCAGACTTTACCACAGGCTGGAAAGAAAGCTTAGTCAACTAACTAGTTTACTCCACATAATATTCATCATGGCTCCAGGAAAGGCTGTCTAGATATTTAATGTGAAGAATTCATGGCCCTAGAGCTTTATGGTTTATTCGATTTGATCAGTTTACAAATCAGTACTGAACTATTACCATTGCATGGAGCCATTCAAGGCTACATTGGGTGTTATTACCTTCAACAAACATTATTCCTGCTTTCTCCCTTTGAAAATGTAATTGGCATTGGTTTTTCAAAACCAGCGAATTACAGGACATAGTGGGGAACATCTCAGTCTAAAAAAAATCAGTTTGATATGCCAGAGCCAGCCTGTCATAGCAAGGCTTGCTTTCTGAGCTGTCATCCATCTACAGAAATACTTCCTCGTAGCTGATGTGCTTTCTTTCCTTGGTGGGAAAGTCACTCCCTGTGCAATCATTTAGGCATCTGCAAGTATGTCAGGCAGAACCCCATAAAACTGTCCAGGCAGATGGAGAAATGTCCCAGCTTTGTGACTACCTTAGTAAAACTGCAACAAATAACAACACAAATATGCCAATCATGCGGCACCCTAAACAGGGTGAAATAGTTCCCAAAGTTATACATGAAAAGTCAGGCCTCACTTGAGACCTTTTTAACTAATTAAAACCAAATTAGTCTGTTAATGTATTAGAGCATCTGCATACTGTAGCAGACCTGCTTTAAACTTCACAAGAGGCAACGCATGTCCTCAAACCATTAGTTTGATGCAAAAGGCCAGAACCCAGAGCCCTAACCTAATAGGAAAGACACTAAGTGGATTGAAACGCATTGGATTTGTTTGATGGCTTTGTCAAAATATGAAAAAACCCTCCCAGCGATAGTCAAGAGGTGCTTATAATGATTGCAATCAGGAATGATTACTTTCCCTACGGTGTATTCATTGGTGAATCAGAGCAGAGAACCAGGCTGTTCGTTGGAAATACTGCAATATGGGTTAGAAGCACAATTTGAGCGATACTTCCTGTATGTGTCATTTTAATTGACGGAAAAAGGAAATACATTGTCAGAATTTAATTTGTTATAATATTTGTTAGGTTGTTTTTTTATTTATTTTTTTTACTGTTTATATGCCAATACAAAAATCTGTAAAAGTCATTCAAGTCAGTAAACTGTATTAATCATTGGAGGTGAATGCTACTGAATTTTGCTTGTTGGAAATTCTGTCATTTACTTATCTGACAGAATATCTATTGTAGAACATAACCTCGTTTACATTTCTCGTTGTAACAGATATCTGACGATTTTAAATGATTTACGGTGGTGCCACTTTCAAATGCTTCATGTATTAGGTCAGTAAAATTGCTGGCAAATATCCAACTCAATACGTAATGTCTCAATTTCCATTATACACCCTCTCAAGTCATACACACACAAACACACACTCACTCAGGCTATTCATCTGAAATCTGGTTTGCTGGCAGCACGTGAAACATTTATTCTGATGATTTAATATACACTGTGGAAAGCTGCTGCAGGAAACAGTTATTAGGATTAGACTTTCAGAAAACATCCCCCTCCCCCCCAAAAAAAGTGTATTTAAATTACATTTCAGTTTTGTCAAGCAGAATAAACTCAAATATGTTTATGCATTTATTTTGTGGTTTTACTGTGAAAGAACACAATGTTCAAGAATCATTATTTTGACAGTACATGGAATTATTATATTATTGAATGGAATAATATAATGTACTTCCTGAACTCTTTAAAAAGAAGAAAAAGACGATGAAGAAGAAGAAGAAGAAGAAGAACGTGAAAAAAACACACACAAAAAAAATTATAATAATTATTATTATTAGTAGTAGTAGTAGTAGTAGTAGTAGTTGTAGGAGTAGTAGTAGTTTATTACTGCATTCTATAGAGCACATCTGTTCAACCTCTGAACGCACTACTGCACTACTAACGCACTACTATCTCACTACTGAAAATAAATAATCTGTTCATGTTTATGGGGTTTGGTGCTCTTTGTTATTGGCTGTGTATACACACAAAAAAAAAAAAAAACAATGAGAAAACAAACAGTCACACAGACCATCTTCCTGTTTTAGTTCTGTGCATTTGCATATTGCAAATTTCTTAATACTTTTGCACAAAAAGCTTTTCTGTTCTCCTCATTCCCCCATTAGATAATACATGCCTCAATCGTTTAAAACAGGCCCTGCAGTCTTATTTATGTTGTTGAGCAGATGTCTCAGTGCCCTTTCTGCTTCGTACTTGTTGCTTTGCCAACGTAAGCCTGCATTTCACCGCCATTGATGTACTGCTGTAAAACAAAGGCTGATTTTATAAAGATCATATTGGTGCCTTTACCAAGGAACAGAATTCATTTGCTGGCTGTCATCTGCAGTGCAGCAGTAGGTTTGTGCCTGTCACCATTAATACTTCCCTGAATATTTGACACGGCTGGGTTTGTCTAGGAGTACATCCATATTTGGGATCAATTAATTCATGTCAAACATATATTAGTGATTAATAATTGAGCTGGATTTATTGAGACAACTCTTCTCTGAAAAGATGAGATGCTATAGAGTGCCATCAAGCACATTCATCTTATTTTATGGTGTTGACAATATGACAATATACAGTAAGAATGAAGTATTACTGGGTAGGATATGTGCTGTATGGAGAAAAAAAAAAAAATCACTAACCTTATAGTAGATATCCTTGTGGATTTATAATGAATACTACCCAAAGATGATTATATAAGAAAAAAAAAAAAGTGTTATATGTTAAAGGCAATGAAACAGAAAGTCCGAAGACATCTCTTCATATTGTGCAGAAAATTAATGAAAATACATATCTTTCAGTGACATTATCTACGCTGATATTTATCAACCAATCCTTTACAGCAATGTGCTTGTCAGACACAGACGAGGACACAGAGGATTCAGTGAAACAGTGTTTATTATAAATCAGAGGTTTCAGACACAGGTGAATCTTGACACGTGGAAGACACTGAGACAACACAACTTTCCTTAGGTGAACGGTGGTACAGATGGTGACTCAGACGAAGACAATGGTGGAGGGAATTCCGATGAGGATGAAGAGGGTAAGGCAGATCAGGAAGGTAGACGAATGTCATTCAGGTTAGTGAGGAGATCAGTGCAAGACCAGACACTGAGTGCTGGTGACTGGTGGCTTTATATGTGGTGCTGGTGATGATGCACAGGTGTTCAGAATTCTGGTGATTGGGGACGAGTGGGTGTGGCTAGAGTGTCTGATCCTGGGAGTGTAGCAGGTGTGGTTGTGACAGTGCTGTCATTGTCAATAAAACAACGAGCGTGAATACATTTTTTTAAATATTTTATTTTATTCAAATCATAAGAAGGTTTAGCTAGGCGTCTTTAATTATTAAACAGAACAGGAAAAGCTAAATGAAAGCCCCAGTTCATGAATTGATGCATTTATTTTCATTATTTATTATTATTATATATATATTTTTTTATAATTATTATTCATTCATTTAAAAAGTTTAGCTTCAAAAGCAACTGAAGCTTTTTTGGAAAGAAAGAAAGAAAGAAAGAAAGAAAGAAAGAAAGAAAGAAAGAAAGAAAGAAAGAAAGAAAGAAAGAAAGAAAGAAAGAAAGACAGAAAGAAAAACTTTTGAATGGTCTGCTATTCAACAGTATTATGCAGCAACATCTGGACACACTGATTATCTGGCATAGGAAGACAAACAGATTATGATTTGTGTGGAGGATTTTAGGGGTTATAGTGGTGGATTTGGTCTTTGGAGAATATCATACTGGAATAGTTCCAAGTTCTGTAGTAGTTAAAGCTCCGTAAAAAAAAAGTCACTTGTAGCTGATGTAATTCACAAATAAAATAATTAATATTTGAAACATCACCATGGGAGTTGGGAGTCCAACACCAAACTTATGCTTGGAAGGATATAAATAATCATATTCCTATCTACCATTAACATCATGGGGAAACAAAGGTGACACAATGGCTCCACAACATATGGTATGCATTAAAATTATGGTTGGATAAACCAAAGATTAATGTGTCATATCAAAGTCAATTATTTTAAAGTAAATTTAAAGACAGAACATGTGTAATATAAAATACAGTATGTCAAGATGACTTATTTTTCTTTCTTTTTTTCTTTAACTCCCACATTATTATTATTATTATTATTATTATTATTATTATTATTATTATTATTAGTGTCCTTTGACACCTTACAAGGCCCCAACTTCTTAACCTCAACAATATGCTAATCATGGTACTTTTGGGATATTTTTACATATTGTGCAGCCCTAGTTGATAAATGTTGTTTAAGCCCTAACCTCAACCCTAAATCTGTCTGATAGGAATGTTGTTCCGGAATCAATAAGTTGATCCAGCAACATGTCCTACTTGGCAAAGGCACGGTAAGCGGATTGGCTCTAATCATAGCCAAAGTGTACAAAAAAGGCCACAGCAGACTCTGTGTTCTGAGGAATCTCAAGCTGTTCTAAATATTTTGCCAGTCTGTATAGAAGGAGCCAAACAAGTTCAGATGATTCCAGGTACCTTAACAAACAATCAGGCGAGTCCAGTCCCACGGCTGAACTCACCTTGGCCTCACTGGGAGGTAGTGGCAGAGACGGAGGCAAACTGGAGCCAATAATGAACAATCCAGCAAATCCTCTCTTTGGTATGCTATCTTGGAGCACATTTAGCCACTAGCTTATTCCACCTAAGTGCTCTAAGAAGCTCTGCTGGGGATTCTTTCTGAGCACTGCAATCAAGCTTTACAATAGCATCTGCTTATGTGCCTGCTGCCATGTCCCTGGCAGCAACCCCAGTGAAGAATAATATCTATCTATCTATCTATCTATCTATCTATCTATCTATCTATCTATCTATCTATCTATCTATCTATCTATCTATCTATCTATCTATCTATCTATCTATCTATAGAATGGTCAACTATTGTCCTACTCTACCGATTTGTAGGTCTGTTTTATTGATTAAAGAGTAATGTTTGCAGTGTGCATTACCAGCACAAAAGGTTGTGGGTTCAATTCCCAGGGAACACAAATACCGGTAAAAAAAATGTGTAGTCTGAATACACTGTAAGTCATTTTGGATACAAAAGTGTCTGCTAAAAGCATAAATGCAAATGTAGGCTTCTAACTTCTGTGCTACTTTATTGGAAAATCGACCACAGCAAATTGTAATTGAATTTTATAGACCTTTAACAGTACCCAATTAAGTAATTTGATACTGTACTTTATTTTATTGGGAAGTCGTGGCCTAATGGTTAGAGAGTCAGACTCACAATCAAAGTGTTGTGAGTCCGAGTCTCGGGCCGGCAGTGATTGTAGGTGGGGGGAGTGCATGTACAGTTCTCTCTCCATCTTCAATACCATGACTTAGGTGCCCTTGAGCAAGACATCGAACCCCCAACTGCTCCTCGGGTGCCGCAGCATAAATGGCTGCCCACTGCTCTGGGTGTGTGTTCACGGTGTGCGTGTGTACTTTGGATGGGTTAAAAGCAAAGCACGAATTCTGAGTATGGGTCACCATACTTGGCCGTATGTCACGTCACTTTTTTACAACGGGAACTACAACAGTCATACACTTTATTACACAGCAGGCCCATTCCTTGAGAACCAATTTCTCCCTGGTTCTTTCCTGGTTGCATTCGCACTCTGAAGCAGCCAACTGTGAAGTCTTTATTGCTGCATTTACAAACACAACAACCAGTGAATGGAGGGCGCCATTTTCAGAGCTATATGTTCTGGGTTTGTGATAAAAGAGTTGGAATTTAAACTCACAATTTACCCTATTAAAAGGGCATGAAAATTGAACTAAATCTCCTATGAAAACTTGTAGTATTATCATCAATGATGAGAAAAGAACACAATGCCTCAGACAACAGATAAATGCCGTTGTCGCTGTTTCTCATGTTCGTAGAGTAAATATTTTCACCCTTTTTTTATGTCAGGAAAGCCAGTGTTTTGTATGCATTTGGCCAATCAGTGTGTATGCGTAGTTCCTATATAATTGTTTTAGACCCTACTCTGAAGTTTAGTTACCCCAAATGGAGTTCCTAGGACTATACATTCCTAGTTCCTTAGGTGCGAACATGCCAAAAAGTGGGAACTTCTAACAATAGTTCTAAGAACTATGAAAAGGTTTCTGATGCAAAAGTGCCTAATAGCTGCACTATTTAATGTCTAAGATTGCCTATAAAGCCAAAGGTTTCCAGAAGAAAGAAAAAATAGAAATAAAAATAAAAATAAATAGATGTCATTTGAGTCGTCTTAGGTTTCCAGAAGAAAGAAAAAATAGAAATAAAAATAAAAATAAATAGATGTCATTTGAGTCGTCTTAAGCATAATATATTATTTCCCCCAGTCTTGCAGCAGGTGTTGCATGCAGTCAGTAACTACTTAGGAAACTGTTGATATGCTTACACGTTCAGACAAAACTTAGACATCCCGATTGCTTCAACTTTCTTGAGAGGGATCTATCAGGCCTAATGACAGGAATGACAGTGTAAGGGGTGTAGCTTTGTCAAACGATATCAAAACTGTTATTGCACCTTTCTGGCATTGTTCTCCCCAAGGAGCAAGATTCCATGGCTAAAACAGGCCTCTCACCTCCTGGGCATATGTTGCTGTCAGTGCAAGCTAATGCTCTGAATTGTCATCCTTACCATAATGCAATGCTTATCCTTTACCACCCATTTGAGGATTGGGATAACAAGTCAAGTCAAGTCAAGTCACCTTTATTTATATAGCGCTTTAAACAAAATACATTGCGTTAAAGCAACTGAACAACATTCATTAGGAAAACAGTGTGTCAATAATGCAAAATGTCAGTTAAAGGCAGTGCATCATTGAATTCAGTGATGTCAAGATGAAGTGCATGACTGCATACAGCATGCAGACTGGTAACTGGGAAGTTTTGAAGCTACTTTTCTGGACAGATAGCATCTGAGAAATGTAACTGTTAAGGGCTGTTGCTTTGTGGTTGCTAGAAATGACAGTTTGTGAAGGAACAGTTTGGTCTGGCATTGTGCTGTTGCTTAAATCAACCCCCTGCTTCCATCTCCTCTGCATTCTACTCAGCTGGGCCAGCGCTCATTTTCACTGTAGCGTATGCGCTCATGGAGTTTGCTCTGTTGTGCCCTAAGGACGGATGGAGGTTAGCTGTCATTGTAGATTAATGGACACATTTGCCATGTTGACCCTTCTGCTCCTCCATTCAGACTAGTTGATGGCATACACATGCATGTCACTCTCCGTGGACAAATAGTGGCAATAGGTCCAGCCAAAGGTAGGAGGCTTGGAAATAAAATCAACTCAGTGGTCAGAGAGTGAAGCAATGGGAAAAGATTATTCCAATTAAACAAGCTTGAAAGTCTTTTCAATAATTTTGTGACAACCCACATATATATATATATATATATATATATATAACAGACAACATACAAATCACTGCAGTTTAACTCAAAATTCAAAAACTCAAAAACTCAAAAAAAAAAAACTCATATCATATATAAACTCATATATATATATATATATATATATATATATATATATATATATATATATATATATATATATATATATATATATATATATATATATATATATATAAACTCATATATATATATATATATATATATATATATATATATATATATATATATATATATATATATATATATATATATATATATATATATATGAGTTTATATATGATATGAGTTTTTTTTTTAGTTTTTGAGTTTTTGAGTTAAACTGCAGTGATTTGTATGTTGTCTGTTATTTAGCTTAGCAACCTTCTCACATCATACTCTTTTAGAATTATTTGCAAATTAATTCTCCCAAAATCAGGGCCTCGAGGCAGCTCACTGGGTTTTGTAACAGACCCAGTAACATATATAACAAGTTTGCAGGTTAATATATGACAAGTACAACATGTGTCAGCATTTTTCACCACTTCTTGTTCTTCATTGGCTCTTATTCTGTAATTTTTCCATTGTGACTGTTAGCTTCAGATATATATCTGTACTGTATGTTCAGTCCTTTTACACAGCAGTGAAGTTGACAAATGATTTGACCCGTTAGGACAAAAACCCAAAAAAATTACCTTGGGTATATATATATATATTTTTTTTTTTTACATTTTTGTTGGAAAAATCTAAGCATTTATCTTATTATAAATAGTTTTCTTACATTTACTTAACTATATATATATATCACCCTTATTTGAAAGCCTACTTCATTAAGATGACTAATTAGTCAAAACTTCAATGGCTATGATTAATGCATATGCCAGCATAAGAAAGAATGAAAAAGCTTTGATTGACAGTGAAGAGATTACAATCTTGTATTTTAAAGTGTCTATGCACCTCTCACTTTTTTTATGTTGTCTTCTTCAAATAGAAACCTCTTTCAAAAGATTTAATGAGATGAAACTAAACTTTGCTTATTCTGGAAAGGTGCAATGCGACAGGTAAGTTTCTGTTTTAAAATGGACAGGTATTTTATCACTGCGCGTGAAGACATAAGAACTTAAATGACAGAGTTTCAAAAGGCAGAGTTTCATTTGATTGTATCCATCCATCCGTCCTCTTCCGCCTCTCCAGGGGTATACCGAGGAGTTCCCAGTCCTGCTGAGAGACATAGTCCCTCCAGCATTCTTCCCCGGGGTCTGGTGCCCGGAACACCTCCCCAGGAAGGTGTCCAGGAGGCATCCGGAACAGATGCCCGAGCCAGCTCAGCTGGCTCCTCTTGATGTGGAGGAGCAGTGGTGTCATGACCATAGGTGAGAGTAGAAATGTAGATCGACCAGTAAATTGAGAGCTTCGCCTTGCAGCTTAGCTCCTTCGTTATCATGACAGACAGGTACATCGATTGCGTCACTGCAGAAGCTGCACCTATCCACCTGTCAGTCTCCTTCCCCATCCTTCCCTCACTCATGAACAAGACCCCACGATACTTGAACTCCTCCACTTGAGGAAAGAGCTCTCCACCAACCTGAAGGGGACATGCCACCCTTTTCTGTCTGAGAACCATGGCCTCGGACTTGGAGGTGCTGATTCTCATCCAAGCCGCTTCACTGGGGCTCCAAACCATCCCAGCGCATGCTAAAGGTCCTGGCTCGATGAAGCCAACATGACAACATGACAACATAATCTGCAAAAAGTTGCCTTATACAATATTAGGAAGATTAGACCCTTTTTATCAGAGCAAGCCACCCAACGTCTTGTCCAAGCTCTTGTTCTCTCCATACTGGACTATTGTAATGCTCTCCTGCCGGGCCTTCCTGCATGAACTATCAAGCCTCTGCAACTGATCCAGAATGCAGCAGCGAGGGTTGTCTTCAATGAGCCAAAAAAAAGCTCACGTTACTCCTCTCCTCATCAGGTTACACTGGCCAACAGTAGCCGCTTGCATCAAATTCAAGGTACTGAAGCCTGCCTACAAGACGACCACAGGCACGGCACCAACATACCTAAACTCACTAGTTAAATCTTATGTGCCATCCAGAAGTTTGAGCTCTGCAAGTGAATGACGCCTTGTGGTGCCATCCCAAAGAAGTTCAGAATCACCCTCACTGACCTTTTCCTGGACTGTGCCCAGCTTGTGGATTGACCTCCCAATCTCAATTCGTACTTGTGACGAGTGGGCCGGGGCCGAGAGATGTGGGAACGAGCGAGGCAGGTAGAGTGATTGGGGAATGAACGACACCTGCGACCCACTACCGGTCTCGAGTCCCACAGAGGAGATGGAAGGACATAAAACTGGAGTGAAGGACGAGAGAGGACCAGACCTGGGCAATATTTTATGTTTGCTTTTTATTTTGTGCGCACCAGTCGTCCGTGAGGGGCTGGTGCATTGTTTTGTGTTTATTTTTGTCATTAAAGTTTCATTTTGATTGTGCGCCGGTTCCCGCCTCCTTCTTCCCCGATGATTATGGAGTTCGATCGTTACAGTACTCATTTTCAAGAAACATCTAAAGACTCGCCAGCACTTAACCAACTAATACTAGATTTTTTCTTGTCTTTCGTATAAAAAAATAAAAGAATCTGGCTATGCGTTTTGTACTAGACTGAGACTTGTCATGGCACTTGTATACTGTTGTTGTTCTCTTGTTGAAATAATTGATCTTGGCTTATGGCATAGGTAGCCAACTTTGCTCCTTAAATACTTGCTTAAATAGAAATTTAAGTTCTAACACTGATTCTTTGATTAGTTGGTTTAGGTGAATTCAATTAGACTTGGTTCAAAAGTCAACAGGAAAGTAGCCTTTCAAGAACAAAATTACCCATCCTTGCCTCATAATGTTCCATTTAAACTGGGCAACTCTGGCACTCAAGCTCCATTTTCCTTCAGAGTTCAGCTACAAAATCTTACCAAATTATTCAGGATTTCTTGAAAATCACAACCAAGTGTGTTTGAGTTGTTTGGTTGGAGCCAGAGTTGATCCAGCTAGGAATGTTATTGTTCTAAGGCAATAGAACATTATTCTATGTTCTGGTAATGTGTTCAGTGAAAAGTTTTACTTTAATTCCCAGAATATTCCCCTAAAAGTTAGAATAACATTCTCTAAAAACATTAAAAAAATTATTATTAAAGGGTTAGTTCACCCAGAAATGAAAATTCTGCCATTAATTACTCATTCTTTTGTTGTTCCAAACCCATAAGATCTCTGTTTATCTTTGGAACACAAATTAAGATATTTTTGATGCATCCTGTGAGCTTTCTGACCCTAGGATATCAGTAAAATAATCTATGTGTCATCAAGGGTTCAATCGTAATTTTACAAAGCTACGAGAATACTTTTTTTGTGCAAAATAGACAAAAGAAAAAAAAAAAAAAACATTTATAGAACAATTTGTCTCTTCCGCGTCACCCTGGCGCTATTTTGGAAAGTTTCCACTGAACATAAACAGTGTATGCTTTTCTGTGTCAGCTGCGTCACATGGAAACATTTTTTTCATTCAGATCAATGCATAAAGTACGTAAATGATGATGTAAAACGTGTTCCAGTGGCTCAGTGGTAGAACATTGTGTTAGCAGCACAAAAGGTCGTGGGTTTGTTTCCCAGGGAACACATGTTAGGTAAAAAATTAAAATAAAACAAATGTATAGCGTGAATGCAATCTGTATAAGTTTATTTGGATAAAAGCATCTGTTTAATGCATAAATGTAAATATGTGTGGTGTTGTCACAGAATAGCATATGCCATTTGTCTTAGACACTCAGCTTAGTTCATGGAACCCTGGCCTACTGGTGATCTGAATCAGGCGTGTAAAATAAGGGATATATACAAAATGTACAGAGCAGACTCTTCCAAAGGACAGGATTGGAAAGCACTTGTTTAGGCAATAATGTACACTTCGAGTTCAGGAGATGGAGGGAAGGGTAAAAAACCCAAACACAATTCTGCCACACTGACCAGTTTCTTTCCTGAATGTGTCAGCATTTTTGAACTATTGGGTTGAATGAATGATTCAATGACTCACCCATGAAGCCAGTCATCTGTTTCTTTCCAGAATTAATCAGTTTATTATAGACTCATCTTTTGTCACCACCTGCTGAACTAATGATGTAACCTCCAGAAAGACTTAAGAAAAATCCTCACCATCAGTACATAAGCTGACAGTCTATGTGGAATTAACGCAGACAAGTGAATGATACGAACATGGTTTACCATTTTGTTTCACATTCATATGTTGCATTTTTAACTGACCAAACTTTTGGGTGGCCACTACAGCAACCTTGATCATAGGGTCCTCACTTTTTGGGCTCCAGCAGATCAGGAGTGACACATCAGACCGGAAAACACAACACCTCTGTCTGATGAACAGACGGCAGAGGCATTAGACTGCGGGAGGTGACAGGAGAGCACCTGCTCCGGCCCTGTAACCCAACTGCCTATATTTAGTCTCCAGCTGAGCAGAAGGAGGGGGAGTTATAGTGAAGTTGATTTGAACTACAGTGCGGCATCTGGAATTTGAGTACACAGGCAAGTGACAGCATGAGTGATGTCATATGGGAAAGCTATACATCATCCATTGGCAGATGTTTGACCTGCTGGTTGTGTTCCAGAAACAGCCACTGTGCATCAGGTCTAAATGCCCTTCATTTAAAAGTAGCGCCTGCACCCGGGCTAACCCTCACTGCTTCCTGCAGTCTTTTATAGGCCTATTGTATATGGAGGCATGTGACAAAGCAGACCAAAATGGTTGGTAACACTTAATTTTAGTGTCTCTAAACTAGTTGCTTATTAGCATACATATTACTAGAATATTAGCAATTTATTAGCAGTAATTAAGCACATATTAATGCCTTATTCTACATAACCTTATTCTATGTACATACCTAATCCTAATCAATACCAAACCTTAACAGATAACTTACTGACTATTAATAAGCAGCAAATTAGGAATTATTGAAGTAGAAAATTGTAGTTAATAGTGAATAAGTGTCCCCTATTCTAAAGTGTTACCGAAAGGTTTACTCATATTCATTCACGTTGATTATGTTACCACAGAAACTGTCCCTAGAAACTAATTTATACAAGTATACTTTTGAGACACCTTTTGAAAATGCTCTCAAAGCTGCTGCCTAAAAAGTGTGATGGGAAGTGCTAGCATAAAAAATAAAAATAAAAAACGTTTTTAAAGACAATCCTTAAGGAGTATAGATTGCGAGTAAACCCAAGAGACTTCATATCTAAATGGTTCTTTTGGCAAATATGCTCTGTGACTGGTTTAATTAAAGCAGAGTAAAACAGTGCACTTGGCAAACTGAGCAATCACCGGCCTCTGGATATCTGAGAAGCCACAGGAGAAAGAGGTATGACAGTCAATCAAAAGAGAGAAACATCCTCCTTAAAGCACTGTGAGTCTGTTTATGTCATACATGCTCTCAGGGGGGCTTCAACAGACACCGCAAACGATTGACAAATTTCAAGCAACATACGCTCTTTTTTGCTCTTGGTTAAACAGATGATCTTTGGTCCATCATTTCAACAAAAAATCAGCAAGCAGTGCCACCTCTAAACTGTGCAAAATAACAAAAATATTAAAAGTAGGACAGCCATTTTTTTATTATTACATTGTAAATAGACTGATTATATATATATATATATATATATATATATATATATATATATATATATATATATATATATATATATATATATATATATATATATATATATATATGTATATATATACCAGTCAATCAAAAAGTCCACAAATGAAGATTATTCAGATTTAATGACATTAGTAAATATACATTAAAGTGGTGAAGATGATGATGATGATGATGATGATGATGATGATTATCATTTATATTTGGCTATTTTTGTTTTTGTTGTTTTCATAAATCTGCCATTTGCCTGAAGTCCCAAACAATCCATTATACAATTCCTTTTTTACTCCAATATTTTATCTCCAATATTTTAGTCATGTTATTATTATTATTATTATTATTATTATTAGTTTGTTTGCTTGCTACTTTGTGCATGTACACTGGAATTATATTTATCACATCAAATTTTGCTGTTTCTCTCTGCAATTACATTGCTTCAAAATCTCTCATTTAACACAATTTACACACAGGTCACCGACCTGATTAGTATGTTCTAATTGTGTCATGCTCATTTTCAAACCATAATAATTAAACAGTAACACAACACAATATAACATAGACACTATAGTTTGAAGTGTTACCAATTGTGAAAGCAGGCACTGTGTTGTGGCCTTTTTTTTCAATAAAGGTCAGTTGCCTGAAGGAAACTCTCATTGTCACTGTGATGAATCAGAGATGTGGTCTGTTATATATATTTATATAGTGTCATCATGACCCATGTATTAAGATTTAAACTGAGATATTACTCCAGCCTATTCAGTTTCTCTCTCAGCGGCTCTCCGTATTATTGCCAATGTATTTTAATCTGCGGCCCCAGAGGGAGAACTGTGTAACACCTCATGTGTTTTCATAAGGTTATAAAGATTCACAGTGCATGCGTCGCCATCCAAATAGAAAGAGTATTTCATTTCTGTGGGCAAATGAATCTTTCTCCCCTCATTTCCCAATCTCAAATAACTCTGATACAGAGGTGAATTCTCAACATCTTGAGAATCTCCATGATGACTCTTTTGTCATTGACGGGATGTTTACATAAAGAGATATACTGGCTTATCTGTATGTGCACCAGCGAATTGAGACTGATTACATGCCGAAATGACAGACAGGCAAGATTATCATGCAATGTTTCTGGGAAATGACATGTTTATGGCTAATTCTTTCAATTATAATTCTATATACTATTCATTTCAAATCCAGGAATGGAATTCACTGAACGGATGAGTGACGCTGAACCCTGGGGCCCTGAGATATTGAAAAATACATTGCAAGAAGCTGAAAACCGGTAATGGCTAATGCCTTAATCATCATTAGCCATTAGCTAGGGAGTACTTAGGCACTCACTTGAAGACCCTTGTGCTTCGTAACAGGAATATCTTAGTTAAGTAAAAACAACATGATTTATGTAGTAGAGGATCAGAGGGAGCATCACTGCATTTCCAGCAAGAAAGAAATGTAATTACAATTCTGTAACTAAATATGTATGGGACAAAAAGATGGATATCAAAATTTTATAATATCGTGAAAATTTGACACCAGTACACAATTGTGTAACTGAAATAACTCACAAGGCACTCCAGAAGTAGCTGAGTGGGCATAAAAGCCCATCCCACAGCATTAAATAATGTGTTTTATTTAGGTGATTCATCCGGATGATGCAGGTTTAATGTCACAGGCTATATCACGCTATTATTCCCCTGTTGTCTGTTAAGCTTCTCAGTAATGTGTGTTTGACATCTTGCACAATCGAAAGCTAATCATCTCCTGTAATGCTGGATCCAGCAGCTCTCAGGAGATATATTAGGCCGTTATCTCACCATCAACAACAACATCATTAGGTAGATAATGCTAACGTTGAATGTACAATCCTTCGCGCGAAGCAACGTGCGGTAGGACAGCTGGAGGAAGTAAATTGTTATTGCTGCAATGGTGTCTCAGATGAAAAATAAATAAATAAAAAATGAGTTCTCAGCCTTGACTCAACCCACATTTAAATATCTCAGTGTGTGTGTGTGTGTGTGTGTGTGTCTTTATACTTAGAGATTAGTTGATAATCATCTGAAATCACATTAAAATCTTTGACGTACAAATCTACACATTTAAATAAACTTGCAGTGCACTGAAAGCAAATAAAATACTATTGTCAATAAACACAGCTTATGTCTAAAAATAATATTTGTTCTAATACATCAGCACTGTTCGTCTCTCCAAATTAGAATACTTATATATATATACCTATATATATAAAGTTAAACAAATGTAGCAAATCACTAAATAATCCAGATTTATATTTGTATTTATACGTGTTATACCTCATATTTAAAAACATTTTCTTCTTATCTTTATGTGTGTTTTTTTTTATGAATACATACACTTTTCCAAAAAAAATAAATACATAAAAAATAAAAATAAATAAATAAATAATAATTGTAAAAAAAATGTGAAAATGGTATTTCCTGTACTGTATACGGAAGCCTGTTTCCGCCATTAAAACAAATACATCCATAAATAAATAATATAAAATACACTTTGTGTTTCACAATTATTACTTTATTTCTTAGTTTATATCTTGCAATTATGAGTTAACATTTCAGTCCTTACTTCTTTTCTTTTTTTCTTCACAATTCTGAGTCTTTATCGTGCAGGTTTAAATTACAGTTTTTTTTTTTTTTGTTTTTTTTTTTACAGAGGCTAGGACACATTGTTCAGTACTTAGGTCACTTTTGTAAAACTCTTCACACAGTTCTCCAAACCAACTTTCAGCTTGGCGAAGCAGTTCATTTCACATTCAAAATGCACTATAACTACCATAACACTTTATTCAGGTTTCAAATCAACTCATTCTTCCAGAACACTAGCAAAGGTTGACAGCCGACAAACACACTTTGTCAACCACAAAACAATGACCTAAAAAACACTAACAACATGTAGCATTATACAATGTTTTCTTTTTTTAAAACAAGGACACATCTCTGTTTATAATTCACTGCAATATATGTTACTTGAATTACAGTTTTTTACAGATGCTAGGACACATTTTTCAATACTTAGGTCACTTTCGCAAAACTCTTCACACAGTTCTCCTAACCAACTTTCAGCTTGGTGAAGCAGTTCATTTCACATTCAAAATGCACTATAACTACCATAACACTTTATTCAGGTCTCAAATCAACTAATTCTTCCAGAACACTAGCAAAGGTTGACAGCCGACAAACACACTTTGTCAACCACAAAACAATGACCTGAAAAACACTAACAACATGTAGCATTATACAATGTTTTCTTGTGTAAAACAAGGACACATCTCTGTTTATAATTCACTGCAATAAATGTTACTGGAATGAATCAGACATGATGCAGAATCCGTCAATATTTTATGTTGTTTATTTATTTTTTTTTTTTCACTGAGTAATTCCAAAATACAATAATTTGTATACACATCATCCACTGATACAGATACAATAGTAATGCTAATCTACTAATTGTCCAATTGTTTTTTATAGCATTTAATTTTAAGATTTAAAATATATTTCATTCAAATATTACTGTAGAAATTTAGCAAATTGCTGTCTTATTCAGTTTAGCATTATGTTGTTTTGAACATAAGTTTAACAGTTTTGAGAACAGTATGTAAGCATGTGCAAATTGGACCATACGTACAAAGAGTTTTGGCTGTTGTTGTTTCTAAGTGAGAAAATAATTCATGAAATTTGAGAGATGTAGTCATTGAATGCATTTTGTGAAAAAAAAAAAAAAACTGTTATGTCTCACAATTTTGAGTTTATATTTTAAAATTTTGTCTAATGTCTCACTTTGTTTCTTATATTTTGATTAAAAACATTCTGATTTTTTTTTTTTTCTTAGATAAGTGTTTAATTTGTTCAAGCTGTCATTAATTGTGTGGATGCAAGGATCAGTCTGAATCACAAAAAGGATATGTGTGTGTGTGTGTGTGTGTGTGTGTGTGTGTGTGTGTGTGTGTGTGAGCTTGTTTATTTGGCTAACGAGGACACAGATTTGTATAATGACATAGGTATGACACAGGTATTACAATGAGGAGGTGGTTTATGAGGACATTTTTAGTGTCCCCGTAATTCAAAACGCTTGTAAATCATACAGAATTAGTTATCTTGAAAATCCAAAAATGCACAAAGTTTCCTGTGAGGGTTAGGTTTAGGTGTAGGGTTGGGGTAGGGCAATAGAAAATACAGTTTGTACAGAATAAAACCCATTACGCCTATGGAGAGTCCCCATAAACCATATATACCAACATGTGTGTGTGTGTGTGTGTGTGTGTGATTCCTAGAAGTCACTGACAAAAAGTCCTTTCATTGTAGATTATTAGACTCTTTGCTTTCCTCCCAGAGGACATTACCAACAATTCTCTCCAGTCATCTTCCATTAACGACACAATAAAGGAGACTCCATCTTGTTACTTTGTCACCACTAAGCATTATGGGTCTCTTGTCCTTTTGAAACTGGCACAACATGTGTTCTAATGAGTTGCGGTCAAAATCTAAGATCCATGACATCCAGTTATGACTCACCACTGGTTCTTCTTATCCATTACAGGCTGCCGCAAACTTCCTGCACGCATGACCAGGAATGGTGATGGAGGGGACGCGCTTCTGTACGGCTGCCAGGAGAGCAGCTGAGGAAATGCACTACAAGGTCAATCAAGCTGTCCGTGTCTCCTCCTCTCCGCTTTGGGAATCACAGCATGCCGTGGCAGTCCTGGAGCAGTCATTTTTGAAAGAGCACAGCAGTGATTGATAAAGACATTCCCTAGACATGATATACTTTCAATGAAAATATGCTCAAAAAAATAACCTGAGGGCAAGACAATAGATAAAAAGTCAAGTCACCTTTATGTATATAGCGCTTTTACAGATTGTGTCAAAGAAGCTTTACAGTATCAAAATAGGAAAATAGTATGTCAATGCAAGAGGACAATAGTCAATTTTCAGTTAAAGGCAGTTGAATCATTGAGTTCAGTGATGTCATCGTCACTAATAATTTTTAGATAGATAGAAATAAAAAGAGATAGATAGATAGATAGATAGATAGATAGATAGATAGATAGATAGATAGATAGATAGATAGATAGATAGATAGATAGATAGATGATAGATAGATTTTTCTAAATGTTGTTTTTTAATTGCATTTTTATGTTCTGCACATCAGTGATTTGTTTCAAGTACTTTCCTTTTATCTTCTGAGCTTATTTCTGAAGAGTGTATTTAGCCTAACCAGCATCGTGGTCTCTCACTAGTCACGTAAAAAATATCTTTGCCCAGCATGAGGAAGCTGCTTATGCCAGTGGTATTAGTCTCAAAAGCATATTCAAGCTTGACTAATCCATGGCCACCATTTCGTCTCGTGATATACAACAATATACAACTCTTTCAACATCATCTTTGGGGTGATGCATGACTGCAATAGTCATCAATTTCCTTGTTTTTCTATCCATCCACTTAATGTCTGTTCTTATAGATGTGATGATACAAAAGCTATTAGCCACTACTGGAACAGCTAGGGTATAGATGGCAGTGTTTTTTGTTTTTGGAGCTTAACTCAGTCGGTAACACTTTAGAATACTGTTTCTTACTTACTACATAACTAATAAGGAATTATTGAAGAACTAACAGGTGATTATTCATTAACACTTAACTCACTACTGTTAACTACTATGAAAGATGTGTTAATTAATCAGTATGTAATATAATTTTATGATTATGTTAAGTAACAGTTAGCTAATCAATAACTAATGTATTCTGTCATACCTCCTGAAGAACTACTATTAATTATCTACTAGTTAGGGTTCAAGAAAAATAACTATGAAGTAACTACTAATGAACAGTTTTACACAATTACATTAAATTGTGACCCTAAATGTTATTAGCAATAGTAGTAGTAGTATGAAAATGCAATCTTAATAAATGCAATACATTAAATAGAGGTTTTGCCTATGTAGTGAATTGTTTTGTGAGTGTGTTTTGTAAGAAATCAGCTTCCAATAGGAACCCCACCATGACTCCAGTGCCTTACGATAACTTACCTTAGTTTTTATATTTTATATACAGTACTGTTTGTGTGCCTCATCATCATATACCACATTATCATTAATTCAATTTCTGTATGTAAGGCAAAGCCTGACGAAAATACAGGTATCCAATTTGTAATTAATAAAGAATTATAAAATAATTATGCAAGACTTATTTTGAACCTGAAACATTAGGCCTATTCTAAAGTGAATATATTAGGAACCCATTAATAATTAATAAAGAATTATCAAATAATTCCTGAAGAATTACTTAGAATCTGAAACATTATTCTAAAGTGAAAACATAGGGAACCCATTAGTAATTAATAATTAATGATCAAATAATTCTGCAGGACTTATTTTGAACCTGAAACTTTAGGCCTATTATAAAGTAAAAATGTTGAGAACCCATTAGTAATTAATAAAGAATTATTAGATAATTCCTCAATAATTACTTAGAATCTGAAACAGTATTCTAAAGTGAAAACATAGGGAACCCATTAGTTATTAATAAAGAATTATCAGATAATTTTGCAGGACTTACAGAATTCTAAAGTGAACCTACTAGTAAATAATAATAAACTACATCATTTTGAAAAAAACAAACAAACAAAAAAAAACTATGAAAGTAATCATAAACTTTGTAAAATACTCTCATCTTTTTATTTCAGATGAGAACATTTCTTAATACAGCATATTTTATTCCATTTTAACATGTATACTGCCCACATTTTAAATAATTTAACATTTCATAATCAAAAGTTAAACATTTAGAAGCAAACAAAATCCATATTTCATTTCCATTATAAGCTAATAAGTGGACTTTAACAAAGTTGCTACTGTAGTAGTACTTTGTACTTGTCCTTTTACTCAAGTAATTTTGAAAATGAATAGGCCTACTTATAATTTTACTGGAGTAATATTTTATTGGGGTATCTGTACTTTTACTCAAGTACTTGATATGTGGGACACATCCTGATTATTATAGTGATTATTTGTGTATAACTGTTCAGTAGTAATTTTTTCATAGTTATTTTTCTTGAACCTTAATAGTAGTTCTTCAGGAGGTATGACAGAATACATTAGTTATTGATTAGCTAACTGTTTCTTAACACAATCATAAAATTATATTAAATACTGATTAATTAACACATCTTTTTTAGTAGTTAACAGTAGTGAGTTAAGTGTTAATGAATAATCACCTGTTAGTTCTTCAATAATTCCTTATTAGTTATGTAGTAAGTAAGAAACAGTATTCTAAAGTGTTACCACTCAGTCTTCAGTACCTTCGGTTGGATATTCTGACTTTTGACCAGTTTACCACGTTTAAAGACAGCCTAGGCACATGTGTATATATATTGACCCCCCCCCCAATAAGTCACCATATCATGGCACTTCTTCCTTTGTTAACACACACACACGCACGCACAAACGCACGCACAAACGCACGCACGAACGCACACACACACTTTTGTCCTTGCAACAGGGGACAGAAAAGCCTCAGTTATACTAAGCTGTGCTGGCTGCAGTGGCAGGCTGCGGGGGGCACATTAGGAAGTTTTGACATTATCAAAGGTCATGTCAAATCAATATGTGTGTTGACAAACTTCAGATTGCTCCCTGCTAGATTTGCAGATAGGATACAAACCCTCCCAGATGGTGTTTGCTTGCTAGAATCTTGCCTGCGTTGCTGCTCTCCCAGAGGGGGCCTGCACACTGACCAGCTCTGAGCACTTCATTGAAATTTAAATAGCAGGGTTTTTTTTATTTTTTTATTTTTTTTATAGAAATGTCACTTAGGAATATGTGATAAATTAGGAATACATTGAATCATTAATGTTATTTAAAATTGTGCACAAAGTCCCACTTGCATAGTACACCAAATGTACACAATACAATTCAACTAGACAACATTTATAAGAACACACAAATATGTTGCATGTTTATCATAGGTACATAAAGGTAGCCATTTATAATATAGCACATCCATTTTAGATTACATTATAATCTAAAATAACAAATATACTTTTATAAGTGGTTTCTGTTGTAATATAAGAGTAGTTAAATCAAACAGCAGTCAGTATTTTAATGAATAAAATGCCAATTTGAATGAATACAACGGTGTCCCTTCTTGTCTTACTCACTGTAAAAGTCTATAAAGACAGCATGAACATGACATCATGCTTATAATTCCTTCCTGTGGAGGCAAAGCTGAATTTTTAGCAGCGAAGGCTCCAGTCTTCAGGGTCACATGATTCAAATATGCTGATTTAGTGCTCAAGAAACATTTCTTATTACTGTCAATGTTGAAATCAGTTGTGCTACTTCATAGTTTTGTGGAAATTATTATATATTTTTCAGGATTATTTAATAAAGTTATTTGATGAAAGTTACACTTAATTAATTTAAACAAAACATAAAAAAATAGCATTATACACCCTATATTTCTGTTTAAGGCATTGCTGTTCTGATAGAAGAGCCTATACTTGTAACCCAGATGCTCATTCACTGTCTTTTTAATTTTGAACAATGGCGTGATGGATGCTCCAAACAGAAGAGGAAGACCCCACAGAGAATGGACTAATGCCATCAGACACTAGCATGGAGCAATCCTTCAGGATTTAAGCTGTTGTACAATAGACAATAATTTATGGTAGAGAATTGTCAATAAGGCATCAGGCGCCTGCAGGCATGGGGCCCATGGTCGCTGTTGATGATTATGATGATGTTGTATACTCTCATTTCCTCCATATCTAGTATGCAAATGTATTAATCTTTGTAGGCTTCAGGGCATTCATAAGTTTACTTGACAAAACAGACATTCAGAATTCATGCCTAAACTGAAGCCACCTCAAACTAGAGATATTTATTTATTTATTTATTTATTTATTCATTCATTCATTCATTCATTCATTCATTCTCAGTGTGATTTCCAGTTTTTCACTGGTAAATTCAGTTTTGCTTGGTAACTTGAAATAACAATATTTTCAACTCCACTTGAAAGATGATTATTGAAGGCTCATCAAATAAACTGCAATACATGTGCATAGAGAGACTGTGATATCCATTTCTATGCTTGATACTATATGACAGTTTTTAGCATACTTTTCCTTTCAATATTCTTTTTTTTTTTTAATTTTTTTGTTTACAAGAAAAAAAAAACACCTTTGAGTCTCAGGCAGAGAAAAATAACTCGCTGAGCGAAATACAGATTGATATCAAATATTCATATTGTTTCATGAAATATTAATGCACACTGCATATTTCAAATCAATTTGTTGTGCAAATGTTTTCTCCTAAATTTTCTCTCCAGTCCTAAGCGGCTTACAAAACAAAGACACGCTGATTAGCTAAAATTCATCAAATTGTCCTAAGAAATTAGCTGAGAAGAAGCCGAAACAATTGTTTGAATACAATGATGTGAAACAACAGTATTTCTAAACTGATCAACATACAAAGCTGAGCCTGAGGAGGTCAAATCCTCTTTTCTAACAAACACTCTGAATAGTGACATAGTAAATGCAATACAATTTATACGACACCATGTTTTAAACTACCCTCATATCCGAGCCAGAGTCTGACTAAGAGAGATGAAAATAAAGGCAGCATTTCCCAAAAGCCTTGTTATCTAAGTAGTAAGTAATATTATGACATATTTAGTATTTAAATAAACAAATGAATATAATTAAAACATTCGGGGTCATAAGTATTATTATTGTTTATAAATAACTGTTTTCTATTTTAAAATTCTTACATTTAATTCATTCCAGTGATGACAAAGGTGAATTTCATAGAAGCAATTATTTCAGTTTTCTTGGCCACATGGTCCTTCAGAAATTATTTTAATATGCTGATTTGCTGGTCAATAAAAATGCAGTATTGTTATTGGAGTTGGAAACAGCTAAATATGTTATTATTATTATTATTATTATTATTATTATTATTATTATTATTATTATTATTATTATTTGTGTTGTTTTTTTTTTTTTTTTGTGTGGAAAGGGTTGAATTGATTTATTCAGACTTTTATGTATTTATTAGTTTGTTTTTTGTTTCTATGACTAATATACATTTAAAAAAGAAAATAATTTATTTGAAATAATTAAAATCCTTAGCAGCATTGTAAATGTTTTACTAATGTCTTTAAAAATATATTTTCCATTTTATGTAAAAATAAACACATGTTCTCATTTTATAACAAAGTAATTATCATTGTTTTGTAGAATATTTATTTATTTATTATTATTTTCATCATAAAATAACACGCAACAAGGTAAGATGATCTTTAAAGTACAACATAAAGTGCAATATTATCAGCCAACCCAGCCAAGATCTTGTAATTGCACTCCATTTCTTAATATAATACAACATTGAACAATGTAACTGGGGTCTCATCTGCGTAAAGGTTATAGCTGAAGGGCTATTTATTTAATGTGGCATGTCTGACAGAGATTAACCACACTGGTATATAAACAGTAGGCTATATTAGTTTGTGCTATGCTATGATAGTTTCAGTGCTAGCCAAGAAGAACCAGTCAGAGGCCCTTTTAGTTTTATTTTGGGGCTTTTTTGCTACCTTATTTTAGATAGGACAGCAAAGGTTACTGGGAAATGAACCAGGAGGGATGGGATATATATGGGATCAGGAAACAACAGAGTCCACACTTGAACCTGCGTCCCCACTGGAGCTCAATGGCCCATAGATGTCTTGAGCATGTGCGTGACCGCTGCCATGGCTCTGACACAAGTCCAATCTCCTGACTGTACCCATAGTTTACTAGATTTACTCTGCAAAAAAAAAAAAAAAGGCTTTTCCTGTATAGTGAAGCTTCCACAGAGGAAGTTACTGACTCTAACTGAATGTACTGTATGAAGTTCTTGGCCTGTATGGAGCTGATTCCAAGTCAATGGTTCTTCAACCACTCATGTGCACTTTGGATTTCAGGTCAAGTCAGACATGTCTTGAAGTTATACTTTAAAGAAGGCAGCTGCCAGGTAAATTCACATCTTCTGAAGTGATAGCATCAGGAAGCCGTGTGAAGAGCTCACTGTGTTTGATTCGGTTTCTTAGAGAACAGGCCTGGAGGATTTTGCAGTACAGCATCCTCTCAATCATGTCAGACAGCACCATAACACAAACTAAACATTATTCCACCCAGGACCAGATACAACTGACTCTGCTGAGTAGAATTTGCTCAACAGCAGCAGTCAGGACAGCATGGCAGCCAAATCACTTGGCAAGAAGTCAATATATACCATAATTAAACCAAAACAAGGGAAACATTTACAAATGCATTTAAAATGTAATTCTTTATCTAACTTTGTTATATGATTGTCTTAGCTCTGTAAAGCTTGAATGAATAGTCAGAGAAATGGAAAAGTTCATTGAACCTGTAAACAAAATATAAACAAAAAATGTATAAATAATAGTATTATGTTTTTATTTATGTTTTTAGATTAAAATTTGAAAAATTATGCTTTTATGGCTCATATAGTATGACATAGTGAGAATGCAGTGATGGGCAGTGGCGTCGCTACAAATAGTAATGCTACTAGCTTGACTACATTTCTCAGTAGCGTGGTGGTAGCATCTATGTTTTCTGAATCAAACACCTTTTCAGTATTGAAGTTTTTTTTTTTCGATCAAATGCATGGTAGCGTCAACAAAAGCTTTTTTTTTCAAAGCATTTCAGAAGATCACTGATCCTGGACCAGTTAAAGTGACGCCACCGCCACTAAGCCTCGTAACTCCATTGGCTGTTCAAACTTTCAGTCAAATCTCATTAATCCTCCCACGGAGTGCATTTTGGAGCATCTCAGCTTGTTTGCAGTCTGAAGGTAATTGAAAGAACTGTAGATTGTAGATTTCTAGAAGTACAGTTTTTTTTTTTTTTTACTGAAGGAAATAATAGATTGATAATAATAGGAAATAACAAAATAGAAAGCTAATGTTTATAATTATTATTATTACTATTATTATTATTTGTTTGAGGAGTGGAGAAGAGTGTCTAGCAATTGTTGTTGAGTCTCAGTCTAATAAGTTAGCTTGTGTGAAGGGCTGAATGTTTTAAAATATGATATTTAAAAAAAAAAAAAAAAAAAAAAAAAAAACATTCTCTTGTCACTTTGTATTTGAAATAGATTTTTGTGTAATGTTAATAAAAATTATGCATGCAATGAACGCAAATACACGTAGCTTATACGTAGGCCTATTCATATGGTAACACTATACAATAAGATTTTATTAGTTAATGTTAGCTAATGTATTAATTAACAAAATGGACAATGAATTTATTACATTATTTATTAACATTTATTAATGTTAGTTAAAGTACCCCATAATACTATTTTTATGGTTCCTAATGTTGTTTTGGGAGTCTCCTACAATAAAATTACATACATGCAAGTTCAAAAAAATGCTTTTGTTTTCTTAAAATATGCATTTAATATCAGCAATTGTCAAGCGATCCTCAAACAATTAGTCTGAAGCTGTTCAAACATTCAGTTTCTCTAAACCATTTATTTTGTGAGCCTGCTCTGCTCTGATTGGTCAGATGGCTTAGTCTGTTGTGATTGGTCTATGGCATACAGCGGTTTCGGAAAGGATACGCCAATTTCAATAGTTCAGAATTTTGAAAGCTCTATAGAAAATATAAACATCTATTTTTTTTTTTTTTTTTAGCATACTAACAGTTTGTCATTCAGTGGAGCAGTTGGTCCAAACAAAACAGTATGCTGATCCATCTTTCAGCAGCAAATGTTTTGTGAATCCCACATTGAAATCCCAGATATTAGAGAAGTATTAATCAGTACAAGGATGTTAAGTTTTTTGTGGCCGGCTAAAATTTGATTAATGAAAATGTGTTACCCCGTGATATGTAGCCGTCACGGAAGTGAGATTCAAAACACTAACGACTTCAAAATAAATATACACAGTGTACACACACACAAAAACTGTTATTTTGCATGTTAACAGCACTAGTTAACATTATTAAATAGTTTGTGGTTTTATATATTTATAATAAATATACACAGTACACACTTATATTATGTAATTTATTTATTCATTTTATTTTTTGATGTGATTAATCACAATTAATCATTTGATAGCACTAATGTTAATGATATATTGTAATTGTATTTATTTATTTAGCCTATGCCACAATATGAGGTAAATCCGGCCCTGTACATGATACTGATTTTTGTTGCCAAAGTGGTTGGGAAAAGTTGTTGAAAAAACAATTAAAGGTCCCGTTTTTCACACTTTTTTGAAGCTTTGATTGTGTTTACAGTGTGCAATATAACATGTGTTCATGTTTCGCGTGTAAAAAAAACAGTATTTTTCTCACAATTCACCTACTGTTTTATACCGCTGTTTTCACTGTCACAAAAATGGGCTGATGACTTCCTTGTTCTATGAAGTCGTAAAATAAATATGTAATGAGTTCTGATTGGGCAAGCGGTTCCTGTGTTGTGATTCGACAGCAGCTGAGTGCAGGCTGACCTCCTGGTAACGCGATTGGACTCGTTTTGAGAAGCAAGTGGGCAGGAACATGTGCTGGAGATGTACTTATAATCACAGGAGCATTTTTACTAACGAGATGCGCATGAAAATCGCATTTATTTTTATTGCACAGCCCTAACATCTAGTTAACATAGCTAAATAGCGTTTCCCTGCATGTAGTAAGTTACAGAAACTGTTAAACGCACCAACTTAAATAATAAAATACACTTACCGGCTGTGGTCCGTAAACAACGCTTTCTCCAGACAAAGAGGGAACTGCTCCATCTTTCAAGAATAATCTTTGTGCGAATCCTGCATTAAACTGATTGAGATTGAGGAAGTTGTCCTCAGCAAGCTGTCCTCAGCAAAATGAGCTGCACATAGTTTTACATGTCGATTATAATTTTCTGGAACTGAGTTAAACACAGATTTTAACCATTAATCTCCAAGTATAACGTCACTTGGGAAGCCCAAAAACAAAGATGATTGGACTCCAAGATAAAAATAACAGCATTTCAATGACATGTCGAACACAAACGCAGCACTTCCTTCTTCTCCGTCAAAGCGCAACAAGACCACGCCCCCTGTTTGTGAATTCATGTGGGCGGAGGTTAGTCAAAAAACTGTTTTAGTGACGTCATTACTGCAGGAACTAGAGGGCTGTAGAAAACGGGTCGTTTTCTGTAGGCGAATTCTGTTAAATAAAATATATCGCTTGGCATGGAACTTTGAGCTTTAGAATTTTACAGATAGTATTTATACTCTAACAACAACATTACACACTAACTAAAGTTTAAAACATGGGATCACGAAGAAGGGGACCTTTAAACTAAACTATTATACCTGTCTAATGTTTGACTGACAGTTTTGTTGACCACTGAGCGACCATCGACTTTGTATGAGGTTAGTTCAATATACAATGCAATTAAAAAAATAATTAAAAAAAAAAATTGCTTAGATGTGGTAAACTACTTTTGCCATGTTGCTGTAGCTTAGCTTGCTACATTTCCCAGGGCAGTAGCTTTAGTGTAGTGAAGCTTAATTTAATGAAGAATAACTATTAGCTTAGCTCAGTACATTTCCCAAGTTGTTTGTCCAACACTGAGAGGATATGAAGCTTATACTTGAAAAAAAAAAAAAAAAAAAAAAAAAAAAAAAAGTTTTATTTAGAAGCCATTATAGGGTTAATTTCACTAGGTTATCTTCATGCTTTAAGAGCTAAACTGTGAACCGTAGTTGAATGTGGATGTTTTCAGTGTGTTATCTTTTTGCATTGTTTCTTCATGTCAATGCAAATTTACATGCCAGCAAATATTGTATCAATCACAGCAATTAACAAAAATTATATTACAAATTGCCTTGTTAACAAATATTGTAACAAATTTGACTTGTAACTTCTAAGCAAAAAGGTTAAACAGATTTTTGGCAGCCCATGTTCAATGAAAATTCAGTGCCAGTATTATTTTACCAGTAAATGAGATGGTCAGGCAAGCAGTCAAGAAAATAAATTAAATAGAGCACTGTATTGACACCAGTGCGCTTAATGTAAATGTGGGAGTTCACTTGACAAAACAACATAATTATGTGAGATTTTAAAGGGCATTAGTATATATGTGATTATGTATGTATGTTCAGGCTGAAACCTGTTTCAGAATAAAATAAAATTGTTATTATTGACTTTTCTTCTTTTTTTTCTAGATATAGGCGGGAAAAAAATTATGTAAATAAACAAACAGACAGATAAATCAATCATTCAATCCATCCATTAATTCATCAATCAATCATTGTATAACTTTATGCATTTACATTGTACATTTTGAAGAGGCAATTAGAAGATAATTGCTTCTTTAATTCTATAAAATTAGTTTCTTCTCAATAACTGATTATACCTGCGTATTGGTGTCCAGAAACAATAACTTAAAACCTCATAATTACAGCAAAGCATTTTGTCTGCCATTGTAGTATAATATTGTAGCCCATATGCAAATAAAGAGGATGGAATCACGGAAACATGTTTGCATTCCCAATCAGCAACGCAGACAACTAACTCCGAAATCCGTCCGCTAAGCCTCCATATGGCCCAGTTTGTCTGGCCTGTTTTCTGGCACATGGGGCCTTGTCACCGCCTAGCATGAATATTACCACAGCTTGGATCTGTCTGCATGCAGCAAAACAGCTATAAATGGGAGACTTTGTGTGGCGGATGACATGCTTCTGCCCAGTCGACAGATCGTCCAAGCGGGAAGGAGACATAACTCCACTCGCATGACAGATAGGCAGGAGGGCCCCAGTACATCAGCAAGCACATGGAGGGGAGGGATGGATGCCCAGGGTCAGTTTCTAGGTCTCCAGCCAGCAAACGGACAGCATCTCCAGGGGCTGAGACACAGTAAACCCATCCTCAGAACAGGCCTGGCTGCTGGCACTTGGGAAAACAGGTTGCAAGCAGCCTGGATAGAAATGATAGAGGGGGGATGAGGGAGAGGTGATGGGAACATACCGCAGAGCAGCAGGCTCTCTTATCACCAAGTGAGCGGGAAACAGTATCAACTGCTCACTTGTACTGATAAAGCATATGTGGGACATTTGCAGTGTCCAACTGTGGTGCAGAGAGCTAGGCAGCTCATTTTTGGGGTAGTCTGGGAATTAAGTCATTGCCAAGACTTATTCGAGCAAAGGGTCATTCTGCTTCTCTTGTCTGAGATGATGTTCGGGCACCAGCAGTTTTATTACCACCATTGTCTGAAAGGTTAGGGTTAGGGCACATAATTATAATTTTGAAGAATGCCTTATGATAGTATTGTTTTTATTTTTGTTTTCTATGATGTATTTCCTCTTGCTGAAGTTTAATATTTAATGTTTTACATTGATTAGGCATGTTAACTTTTTAACATTTAAAAAAAAAAAAAAAAATATATATATATATATATATATATATATATATATATATATATATATATATATATATATATATATATATATATATATATTTATTAACCCTATGAAGCCTAATATTAATTAACAAAATAATATATTTAAATTAAATAGTCTATTGATTCTTTAGAAACAAACAAATAAATAAAATGTGATATTCCAATTGTATGAGCAGCACCTGTATATATATATATATATATATATATATATATATATATATATATATATATATATATATATATATATATATATATATATCATACTCAAAAAATCTAAATCAAAGGAATAAAAAATATAATAATAATAATAATAATAATAATAATAATAATAATAATAAAATCATCAAGTAACAGAAAAAGTACAGTTAAAAAAAAACACTGGAAACATACAAAGGAGTGTTAGAAGCCAAGTCTGATAAAGGGAGGGAGGTTATTCCAAAGCTCCTGTTTGTTTTCATGCCTTTTGCAAGATATTGCATGGTTTCACACTTTTCATCTTCAGAAAGATCTTTCTTCCTTACCACATTTCATGAGAGATGTGTCTTGCTTAATAATGTAGAACAACCTCTTTTATTACGGTTTCCATTAACCTAAGAAGACCTGGCAAACTATTGACCAAACCAGTCTGTAATTGATACTAGTTACCTGAAATGATGTGAAAAACAACACAAACAAAACACTGACTCTTTACTGTATCAAAATCCTATTGATATGTCACTTGCATAATAATGTGTTAAAGCCATGACCTTGTTTGTGAAAATCTTTCCAAAACTCTCTCAAAGAAGAACAGAGTGCTCATGGAAAAGTTTGACAGGATGATTTAAAAGTCAATGGTGGGAAAAAGGACACAAGATTTATGCCAGTTATAGTGATCAGATCAGAGAAGCATTTGCACTTAGCGGCCATAGCTGCCCTTTGGAACATGGTAAGATAATTCATCATGATCTGATATGAAACCAGCCGCTTATCCCTTTTTCCATTTCCAGCTTGTCTACAAGCCTGTCCAAGAGAATGTGTTTGTTTCATTATGCCAGAAAACTGGTGCTGACCAATGACTTCTCAGCTTCAATGGTGCAATACTGTTCAAGATAGAGGCACAAGTAGAGTTGAAGTAACTGAGATGTTCAATTCAATTCAATTCAATTCAAGTTTATTTGTATAGCGCTTTTTACAATACAAATCGTTACAAAGCAACTTTACAGAAAATTATGTTTCTACAATATTTAGTAGTAGCTAGTAGTTTGTGCACGTTTGACAGGATGATTTTAGAAAAAAATTAATAAATAAAAATAAATAATAATAATAATAATAATAATAATAATAATAATAATAATACAAGACGTAGTCAGGTAGACGATGAACTATCAATATTAGTAATTAATAGTTATTATATGATGCAGTCACACATTTAGCAATATTTGTTAGTTCTGTTTGTTGATTCAAGGTTAGCATCATCTGGGGTCCTCTGAGGGTCAGCATCATCTTTTCTCAGGTTTCTGGATCCAGACTGGAGCTTGTGTAAATCCTAGTTACCACGGGATGTGAACCCCGTGGCGAAACATAGAAACAAAATAGAGACATCATTAGCATAGCTGCTGATCCAACAAAGTTAAATTAGTTTAACCCAAGCTAATGAATAAAAATGCACATTTGATCAGATGCAACTACACTCACAATTTAAGAGATACATTATTCAAATGCTTGGTGAAAGAGATGCGTTTTTAATCTAGATTTAAACAGAGAGAGAGTGTCTGAACCCAGAACATTATCAGGAAGGCTATTCCAGAGTTTGGGAGCCAAATGTGAAAAAGCTCTACCTCCTTTAGTGGACTTTGCTATCCTAGGAACTACCAAAAGTCCAGTGTTTTGTGACCTTAGGGTGCGTGATGGGTTGTAGCGTGGTAGGAACTGATACGGAACTTAATAGGTAGCCAGTGCAGAGACTGTAAAATTGGGGTAATATGATCATATTTTCTTGACCTTGTAAGGACTCTAGCTGCTGCATTTTGGACTACCTGTAGCTTGTTTATTGAAGAAGCAGGACAACCACCTAGAAGTGCGTTACAATAGTCCAGTCTAGAGGTCATAAATGCATGAACTAGCTTTTCTGCATCAGAAACAGATAACATGTTTCGTAGCTTGGCAATGTTTCTAAGATGGAAGAATGCAGTTTTTGTAACATTGGAAATATGATTTTCAAAAGACAAATTGCTGTCTAATATAACACCCAGATTTCTGACTGTAGAGGAAGTAACAGTACATCCGTCTAGTTGCAGATTGTAATCCACAAGATTCTGTGTAATGTTTTTTGGTCCAATATGTTCATTAGTATCTAAATTGTGAGATGTTTATTAGTATCTACATTGTGCAATATAGATTCCCATACCTCATGATATGCTGCAATGAACTTTACACCTGAGTGTGTTATGAAAATATGGGACATACGCTCCATGGGCTGATTTATAGGAGTTTGACCAAGGTGTAGCAGAAATGAGTCAAACCAGACAAATCAAAGAGTCTATCAGAGCTGTGTGCATTGAAACGAGAGCCGAACTCCTCAGGAAGTCATAAATCAGTTCTAGTGCCACAAGAACCAAGCAAGATAACCAACCAACCAACTTCTTCACACAACAGCTTTCAACATTAACACCAATAGAACAATTATTAAAAATTTTAATTTGAAGAAGAGATTGTCAAATTTATTGTTCGTGATTGAAATGCAACGCTGGACATCACATGTAAACCCAGGAGATCATGTTAAATACTTGCACTGACTTCCCCCATCAGGCAGAACCAGACTGAAATTCCTAAGGGGGAAGGGCTTTGAACCTTTGTCTTCACAGAAAAGTCCCTTTGCCAGAGAATGGCAAAGAAACTGCTTGTTGTACATTATATATGGACCAGAATGAACTCAAAAAGACTTATAAATGAATCGTTCCATTGCTTAACTCCATATTCATTTATGTGTAACCCACACATTTGACTATCATGTATAATCACTTATTGTGTATGTCTTTTGATAACTATAGGATACATAGTCATGACTAGTATTGATATAATCAAATTTTCTTGCTTGATATTGTCCTGACAATCATTTATTTGTTAAATATATCATAATTGTGTTATAGGAATCATGTCCAAAATTAGATCCTGCGAGGCGAACCACATGCTTGGTAAGATAAACCAATTATTTATGACCCCAGACCCAAGACCATATCTGATTGGTCAAGGCAACACTTGAGGGGTGGCCAACAAGGAAGTTTAAATACTTTGGACACGATGTAATTTTGCTTTTAGTATGCTTTTAGTTCCAGCCTTGCTCGTGCTATCAGTAATGCTATTAGTCATGCCTGCTCTTAGCTTTTAGCTTGTAGCTTTGCTACCTAGCTTTAGCTTGTAGCATCTAGCCATGCGGTTAGTCATCATTGTTCTTTGAGCGCGGTTCCAGCGTGCCTGCCTGCTGCTACTATGCCACGATGAGAAGGAACACAACCTAGTCTCATCAAACTTTATTTCTTTTCTTTGCCGTTTGAGAGTTTCGTGTTCTGAGTTAAGTTTTGTAACGTCGACCTCGTCTGCGCGTTTGAACTCCAACCAGCCACACAACTCCAGCTTCAGCCAACGCCCAAGCACGGGCTCCCCAAGACGTCACTTTAGCCAACTGAACTTCCAGCCAATCAGCGACACCGGGATACCCCTTTCAACTGGAGTCCCTTTCACAGCAAATGAAGGCAACATATTCCCAGATATTTGTTGTGCTGGTGTATCTAATATAATTTTAACCCCATTGAGGAACTCAATGCGAGCGCTAATTACGTGATTGATGGTTGTTCGTGTCTATGCAATTTAACGTATTGCTGTTAACTTGGGATTCCATATTTCCATTCTCTTAAACTCATCTTTCCCTAACTTTCGACCTTCCTGCAACTTGTGTGAATGTGTGTGTGCGTGTGTTTATGTGTTAGATTAGTTTATATGTCTTAGATTTATCTAATAAAGCCTTATTCATATTGAAAAGAGAAGTACCTTGTGTTTTGTGCTTACAAGTTAATGTCTTAAACTGCCGATCTTGTTACTGTGCTAATTGATAGTGTTTTCACTATAGTTTGGATATTAGTATCCAGCGCAGATTTGATGTTAAACGGCTCGTTCACTGAACCGCAGGCGCGTCTCCGTGAACAGCCGTGAAACAGTGATTCTGTTCAAATTCCCTTTAAAATCTTAAATGATTCCCTTTGAGCTAAATTGACCTGTTTCCCTTACAAAGGTACGGTACAGAAAAACATACAGGCATGTGATCAGAGAAGAAATGCAATGTTGTGTTTGGGTGGACATTACACCAAAGCAGTAGTGACAGTGTTTCTTAAAACCGCTATACAGAGCAGTAGAGAGAGATCGACAGGGAAATGCATTCTTAAAAACAGTCACTATGCCCCCACCACGACTGGACAAAGTCAGAGTGTTCAGAGCAAGCGAGCACAATTTGCCAGGATTAATCCATGTCTCTGTAGCACAAAGAAAATCCAAAATCCAAAAGCTTGTGCAGTAAAAAAAGTTGTTTAATATGAAGGTTTTATTTACCAGGGAGTGTGCGCAGATGAGAACCATCTTCAGTAAGGATGAGTCACATTCCGGCTGTGTTGCACGGCACAGTGGTCAGAGATTACAGAGATTCACTCTGCCACAGTGGTCATGATGATACAACCCACGATGTTGGCGAGAAGAGGAAGCAGTGATGATAATGTGTGGCCACTGGAACTGAGACTCAAGAAAGTCCATTCCTACGCCGCATCCATGGAGCTGATCTCCCCATAGGAATGATAAATGCTGTATACTGTTCTCACATGCCGATCCAGATTTCAATCAAGCAGCAAGGCCTCCCCTTTTTGTCATGCCTCCTATGATGCTTTCTTCTGGGTAGATCCATAGGATGCCTACACAGGCGCGCAGGGAGGCTGGATCAAGAATGGCGGAGGGGATAGCCTGTGTCCATTAAAATTACTTTTGGTAAAATCAGCTTTCTGAAAATCATTAATTAGACAATTTGACCTTTTTTGTATAAATATATATAAAAAATATACATATGACGTTGCTAAAAAAATAACACTATTTTGTGTATTTGGTGAAATGCAATGTGTTTATGCGGTTTAAGGTTCAAAAAACATTATTGTCCAAGTAAAGTACATACCCCCTCTATGTCCCGCCTTTCTAAAACACAGATTTTTTTACAAAGCTATTATTTTTTTTTCTGAAAAGTGAGGGGTAAACTGATTGGTAAGCTATCCAGTGCGTTGTGAATTCCTCAAGTGTGTGACAGAAATGTTACGCACCTTAACATACTGTGATGATGTGTGTCCCGGCGCAACAACACAAAACAATACAACACATTATAAATGGCATTTGTTGCATCCAGTGGGTAAATAATTACTGATAATAATAACTTAAATCTTTTTAAGTGTTGCATTCCATATCATGCCATGTAAACATAAAACCCATGTCTTTATTTATGATTGGAGAAACAACAAAGAAGTGCCACTCTAATCTGCTCAAAACTCACGTTTGAATCGTCAGTGGCAAATTCTTTAAATATGTAAACGTATATACACACTATGAGTCAGAAGCGCCAGACTCTCCTTGTAAAGTTGGAAAAGTCCCACTTTATAAAAACAGACACTGGCATTGTAGGCTACTTTTCCAGAAAACTGACTTAGTCCTCCGTAAAACAGTTCCGGAACAGTTGTACAGTGTACAGTGTAGATATAACTTAACCACTGATTACCACGCTTTCACAACGAATCACTTTGCATCTTCCACAACATGGCGGTGACGGCAACAGCGAGTTAAAAAGGTATTTCTTTGTGTGAAAATCTCTCTGGATTTGAGACTTTATTATTTGCAACTTTACAGATCTTCTTTATACACCAAGAGTTTGTAACATTCCGAGGAGAAAGGAGAAAAAAATAATTGCATCATACAATATGACCCCTTTAATTGCTACTGCAAACTTTTCACAAAACAGACTGAACACAATTAAGTATTGTTTGGTAATTTCTTGCCTTTAATTGGTATTATCTAATCTAAATCTTGACATATTTTATCACCGTTTTCTACACAAAAGTGAATAAACTGTGATAATATGAGAAATGTTGGTGTCTGAATAAATTTTGGTTTGACTGTAATTGTTTCTCATCTTAAAATCATCTTTAAAAATTTCTAACAAAATTTATGTTATTCTTATGTTTACTTTAGAAAATCAGTAAGATTTTACAGCATAAAATAAATGTTTACCATGTCCTAAAGGTGGGCATTTTGCTAATGTGACCTTAAGCAAACTTTGTTTTAAGTAAAGAAAAGTGCACTTATTCAAGAATTTACACAATCTACTGACCTCGGCTACTTTATTTTCATATTCCACCCATGATTTGTCCTTGCCCTTTCCTCCCCTTTTGTTCTTGGCGGAACTGATGACTTTAGGCAGTAGCAGTGGCAGGACAGGGTGGCACGTCCTGGCATGGATCAGCCAGTTATTGCTGGCTTAGACCTGGTTCCTGTCGGCACCCTGCTGAGAGAAGACATGTCACTGCAACCCATCCACACACCTCTGACAGAACCTGCTGTGCTAGAGATTATGAACGGTCCTCATCAAGCCACTGACCCGTCCACAGGGGCCCAGCAGATGGGCCCTCAGTCCAGATGCCTGCTTAGCCTCTCCGTGCATCTTCAGCTTTTGGCTCCTTCGAACTGGACACACACACACACACGCACACACACACACACACACACACACACAATCTATAAAAGAACGAAAGCCCAGGCCCTTTTTCAGATGCTCCTGCATTTAACGAGCAAAGTGTAATTAAGATGGAGGCCTGATAAAGGCAAACTCTTGTCTAGCTGATGGTGTGTGACTTGATCAGCCAAGTAGCTGTGTGTGAGCTTTAAAAAGTGGCCCTACAGCTGAAAAATAGCAAATGCCGGAACCTGCCATCAGGAAAAGGGATGTCCGGTCCGTCCGACTGTTGCAGTACAGGGCTGCCCAAAATAGATGTTTGTGTATCTGTGTGAACAAGAATTATAACAAATGATTTGACTGCAATCATCTTGGCTGCCCTCAAACTTTAGAAAATAGTTGTTCAATAATTTCAAAACAAGCCTTTTTGTCCCGTGGAGTTTCACTTTTTGAAGGTCAGCTATTTAAATTGACAGAGCTGCGGATTTGCTGATGTTTGCAAGCAATTATACAAGTAAACTCTGCCAGATTTTAAGATCAAGTGCTCCTTGCTTGAAGGGTACAGAGATTTACCTGTTGTACTTTTCAGTCTAATTTTAATATATATATATATATATATATATATATATATATATATATATATATATATATATATATATATATATACGGTTTAAGCATTAAAACGATAAGTGTAATACTGCTTTAAATTGTTGTTATTTTCCCCCCTAAGAATTGAAAAGTTTTCTGTTGAATTTAATTGTATTTTTTTTTTTTTTTTTTACCGATTTACCTCAAAATAATGAATCTTTGTAATTTTACTTAGTTTTTTTGCCAATATCCGAGTTTTTGCCCATTGCTCGGTAAGAATGTTTACTCATTTAAAATACTATAAAATTTAATATAATCCATTATTCTCTTTATATATTTTAATATTTACACATAAGGATAAGCATGTTGTTTGATATAATATAATTCTTCAAATTAATATTAATTAAGTACATGTACTTAATGTATGCATAATTCACAGTTATTTTAATAATAAATACATGTAGCATTTAACAAGGACATCTTAAAATAAAGTTTTACCCTAAAGTTGTATCAATATTTATATCAAAACATTTATCTATAAAAAAAGTACACGTGAATTATATGCTAATACAGATACAGATATGCACTGTTTTCCCCAGTTCCCTCCATTACTGTGATGCTTCAAAAATACTAATAGGAATAATTAAAAATTGTCATTCTATGATACTGTTCCAAGAACACTGAGCCTGAATGCTCTTCTCTTGCCAAATTATCTATAATTAGTCAAAGCTGGAGTCCAAACTGTTCTTCCTTTCCAATGTTAATATATGGCTATGTACAGCTTAATTTCAGTGAGGAAAACAGTGTGTGATTAGTCATTATAAAACCCGCCAATTGATCTTTACGGTAATATGAATTTATGAACATTTTTTGGAAACATATATTAGTTTGACTAACTGCATGCTCAATAGCTTTAATCAAGATTATGTAGGTAAACAAACTGCTAATTACTGTTTTCTTCAGTGTCAGAGTGCTGTGAGTGGGCCTATTTAATTCAGTCATTTTCAAATCACCAGTTATGGTTGCTAAAAGTTATCTCTATAAATTAGTACAATACCACAGTCTCACATAATACTTGATTCTGATTGGCTAACAGACATAAAATAGATTTTTTATTTATTTATTTTTATTTATTTTTTTTTGCTTCACAATACATCGATAGACTGGAATTGTATATTTTACTTGTGGATTACTGTGATATTATTGGCTGTTTGGACTTTTCTGATGGCACCCATTTACTGCTGCTAAACTTGATGGTAATGGATAGTTTAGTGTGTGACTCCCCCCTTTAAATGTGCTATGATTTATCCCAAAAACCCTCCACCTCAGACACATAACACTCCATCAGGTAGTCGGCAGTAAATGCCACAGCCAAAATCATGAACAGAAAGAGAAACAGGAGACAGAGGAGAGAGCAGGGAAGACTAGTCACAAGAGTGTGTTTCCAGCACAGAGGGGGGAGAGGAGTTACATGATTTTGCCTGGAGCGAGGAGCAGGTTTTTAGAAAGTCTGAGTTTGTTTGTTTCTCTCTTGCACAAAAATCACTCTATTACCACTCCAGTATGCGCACAACACACATTTTAATACCCCAAATTCAACTTCATATCAGCATGTATTCACCATGTGTAAAAAAAAATAAAAAAAAAACAAGTTAAAACTTGTTAACTGTCACCAGTCCCCTCTGTGGGACGCCTACATTTACTTAACTATATTACAATTCAATTTAATCTAATCTTGACAAACTATATATTGTTGGAAAGGTCTAAGACTCCCAAATATATATTTGACCAATGTTTTTATTAAAAATTATGTAGGAAAAGTAATATATTAATTCATGACAAGAGTGCACTCTCAAAAGTCTACATTATAACAGGAGTTTTAACCTTTGTTAAACTTTGTTTGTTTCCATTTTCTCGATCCCATTTTAGAAATCATCAGAAGTTATATATTGACTGAAAACTTAACATTTCAAAATTCATCCTTTAAAATCAGACATTGCATTACCATGTAAATGGTACATCAATATCACGTTACAAAATGTTTTCATTCATGAATTATAAAAATGTAAGTTTGGATCGTGCTCTATAAAGTAAAACAGTCGAAAAAAAAAAAAAATGATGTCATCACTTATTCACCCCCAAATTGTTCAAAACCTGCAATAATTTCATTCTTCCATTGAACCTAAAATCAGATATTTTGAAGAATATAGGTAGCCTAACAGTTCGTGGACTCCAATGACTTCCATAGTCCACGTGTGAGTCAGTGATGACAGAATTGCCTATTTTGGCTGAACTTTCCCTTTATAATAAACTTTTAGCTGACTAACTCTATTACAGTATTATTTAAAAGTCCTATTTCACCTAAAAGATTTGTTTAAAAACACTGATTCGTTTGTGACAAAAACACCACTAGGGCTACAGAACGCGTCATTTGGCAGCTTAAGTCTAGTTAAAGCTGTCCAAACACATCAACAAACACCAACATCCAAGTTTTGTTAGGTTGTGTTGGCTCAGTGTGTTAACCCCGTTGCCGTTTGTTTTCACTGTCTGAACATGTTCAATCTTTGCTTGTCAGGTTTTGGAATGTTTGAGCAATCTGGTATGATTTTCCAAAAAGACTCGGATAGACCCTAACATAATCTGACATCATGGTGAACTGTTGCCATGACACGGCATTCCTGCCAACTCAACATAGAAACCAATGTGCCTAACTGGCAATGCCTCAATGGAGAAGGAGAAATAAAGCTGTCAGTTGCAATCAATCATAATATATATATATTTATTCATGGTGCACATCATTGCAGTAATGTCCTATATAAAGGAAGAAAACAAAACACCCTTCAGTCTTTTTATATGTAAACATTTTAATTCATAATGCATCAAGCAGGACTTCACAATTATAATTCACCATGCATCAAGCAGGACTTCGTCGATGACCTATTTATTTTTTTTCAGGAACGTTCTTTAAAGATTAACAACAAAACATTGGAGATGCTTGTTGTTTCAGTGTGAACTTTTCCCTAACATTAACAACAGCCAGCTTTAGAGTATCAGAAATGTTGGCACAGTGTGAACCTGCCTTTAGTATCAATATTTTTTTTTTTTTATCTCAAAAGACCAAGGTGATTTGTCACAATATAAACCCTTTAATATAACTCACCAATTGCTTAACTGAGACGATTGCTCTCTCTACAAGCCCTCACAGTTGATACAATTTATAAAATCGTCACCAGTTTTCTCCCAGGACGTGCTATAGCACTTACATTTTTCTTTGTAAGCCGCAGACAGACAGCGAACTTGTGTTTTCAAAAAAAGAAAACATTTTGAATAAAGGCTCTTTAAGAAGTCTCTTCCGCCCACGGTTGAAGGCCTGCTGATGAATCCCCACCGCTAGAGCAGTGTAGGCGGATGCCCTCAGGACCTTGGCACCTCAGTGCGGTAGCTGGAGCCTTACGTGAAGAAAAGAGTGGGGTGAAATCTTTAGTAACTACGGGAGTTTCAGAACTGCTTCAAAACCTGTGCTGTCACTTCAGCGCCCAGACATTTGAGTGGAGTGTGACGTGTCTCCCTCCAGCTACGTCGTCTCCTGATGACTGTCCCGCACCCGACCAGCTCGTAAGAGCCATGGAGGACACTGGGCCAGAGGTTACTAGATGAGTCGTCCTGACCTACTTTGAGCGGCATGTCTTCACATTTGATAAGCTGTTACTAGCTTGCCTTTGTAGATGTCGAGTTTATTTATTAGCGCTGACCTCTCGAAGCTGTCAGCGCTGGTGAAAGCAACCTGACTAATTTCCATCAATATTGCCTGGGGCTTTCCAAAATATGTCAGTTAGAGTTCCCATACCCACACAAACTGAATCAAATACACTGTGTCATTTAGTTATTAGCCTGGACGAAGAAAGGCTCTAATCTATTTAATGATTCTGTCTGTTGATTCGTAGTGGTTCATGTAAGACACTGATAAAGGTGTTAAATGGATTTACTCTGGTCTACAAACTGACCCACTTTGAGAGGACATGACAAATCTAGCTTGAGAAAAAAAATAGCAAGGGACGACATTCATCACTACTTTTTTTTGTATGAATATTATACATATATATATATATATATATATATATATATATATATATATATATATATATATATATATATATGTATATATATATATATATATATATGTATATATATATATATATGTATATATGTATATATATATATATATGTATATATATATATATATATATATATATATATATATATATATATATATATATATATATATATATATATATATTAGAGGTGGGCATAGATTAATTTTTTTTAATCTAGATTAATCTCACTATGATCTTGAAATTAATCTAGGTTAAAATGACTCATTCAAATTCTGCCGACGGCATTCAGAATATGTGTGCTACCCAAATAAAATTGACAAACAGTAAGTCTTTGAGAAGGGGTTTATCAATCTAGATTGTGCATTAGAAATGTACATCTCCTGTTCCCAAAATGCATCACACACTGCTTGAAAAAGCTGTAAACTAATTACACATTGCACAAGCGGGGACCCGGTGAAGATTGTACCAGTGGGCCCTGTTTGAAATTGTTTAATTTGTATGTTTGTTTATTTTTATTTATTTGTGCAATTTACACGTTGTTTTTTTTTTTTTTTTTTTTTCAAGTTTGTAGGTGTCAAGGTACAGAAACTAAATAATTAAATGTAAAAAAGCACTGTATAGTCTTCAATGTAAAAATGAAATATAAAATGAAACCTACATTTATTCAGACACCTTCAACATTTTTCACATTATTACAGTTTTGCTATATATATCAAAAAATATATCTGGTGTCTGAATAGTTTTTGGTTGGACTGTTAAAACTACAAAGTAGTCAAGAGCAGTGAGTGATTTTCATTTTCATTTTCTTGGATTAGCATTACAGCAGCCAGTAGCTAAATTAGACGCGGTCACTTTAAGAGACGATGAACGCATCCAATATAATACACATCCCATTTTCCTCAACTGTTTACTTTCACTTAAGAAATAACTGAAAGTTTTTTCGAGCATAATTTCCAAGGTGGATATTTTGACATATTTCATATGTATTTGTCGGCACTAGAGCAAAAATAAGCAAATTCGATGTTTTTTTAAAACGCTTATTTTTAGCGTCTCGAGACGCCTTTCTCTGCGTGAGCCCTGAACAGCAGAACACCGCGAGTACGGAATCGGGCTCTTTCACGTCTTGTTGTTTGTTTCAAACTGCGATTTGTATTTGTTCGTTCTGGTGCTGGAGGGACTTTGAGGAGAACTTCGCAGAAGAGAGCTCGGTTCAGTGTCGCTGTACGTTAGGCTGGCCTCAGCCAGTCGGTTATATAAAATATCAAGGTGCAAGTCATCATAGCTTGCTTAGTATAGACCCAGCTCCCAACCCAACTTTGAGAATAGATTAACGCAACATGTTAACGGCGATAACGGCCCACCACTAATATATATAGTCCTATTTTTAACACCTCAGCCACACTGAATTAAACACATGAAGCATTTTCATATGTATTATTAATGAGCCAGATTTGATGAAGAATATGATTTTAAATAACAACTTAGGAACAATACTTTGGTTTGTTCCTGACACAAATCTATTGTATGGCTTCAAAAGACTGCAGAATGCACCACACAGTACATTTGGTCTACAATTTTAGCATAAATTAGCAAGACAGTAACTGAAGGAACTATTCATATATTATTATTATTATTATTATTATTATTATTATTATTATTATTATTATTATTATTATTATTATTATTATTATTATTATTATTATTATTATGATTTGCTTCATACTAAAACAAAAAAATACTTGGAGATTCACCAAACAACTTCACCTCTGTATTAAGACACCTGGACTTATTTTCCGATCACAAGATTTGACAGTTCATTGAGCACTGGGTTTTTTCAAAGACTGTTTAGCACAGACAAACTGCAAACTTCCTCAGAAAAAAAAAATAAATAAATAATAATAATAATAATAATAAAAAAACCTTAAGAGCTGTGACACAATAAAACCTTAAGAGCTGTGACACAATAAAATAAAAACAAAAGAGCCAGTAAGTGATGTGATTGAACTAACAAACTAACTTACTAAATGGCACGTTAACTGTAAAAATAATAATTGAGAGTATTTTTCAATCTTTGTGCAGTGGTATTTAAATAACACAGAAAGCTGAAGAGATATTGAATATAACTTAATAAGCAAAAACATTTCTATCTAACTCTCGGAGGGTTTAGCATGGTAATGTACAAGGCAATGTTAATGTGTTTGGTCTTGGGGGAATAGATATGCTAAGTTGCTCCTGTGGCAGAGCAAGTACTGAGACTTCCTACTGGCAGTACATCAACAACATACTGCTGTGAGCATGTAAGAAATACTGCTGCTGCACATATATTATATATGAAATAACCCCAATATTTAGCATAACATGAATCACCCCATAGCAGATCTAGGGTCTCTGAGCACACTGCAACTGATACTGCAAGTACTAGCCAATTGTTTGAATGTTGAGCGGCAAGCTCATTGGCTTCTGATACGAAAAGGGCCAATCAGCTGCACCATGAGATAATGATGTCATAATGTCAGATTGCGTTAGACCTATCGGACAGTGCCATCTAGAGTTTCATGACAGAGCATTTGTTGGTACAGGTTTTAATGGTAAAATATAACTGGTAACTAATGTGAAAGTCTTAAACAAAATAAAATAAAAATAAAAGCCTTAGATCACAGCTTACAGTAGAATGTCAAGGATAGAGACATACTTTTTAAATGCCCTCCTAAAGAAGTGCAACAACCTGAAGCTTTGCCTTGTCAATGAGGGAAAAATCTTTGCATAGAGTCACATTTATCAAAATAAATGTATCCTGTGGGGCCAGTTTATATGAAAATGAGCTGGTGTGGGTGTTATTGTTGACATTGAGGAAGACTATTTTACTTTTACACACATACATACATACATGGTGGAAGTTCACACTGAAATAGGTGGTTGTCCATCAAAACAGCCAGCCTGAAAATATTCATGACTCTGTTGCTCTGCATTACTGGGCAAGTTACCGAGGTGGAAGTGAACTCCACAGGTGAAGCTGGACTGACTAGTGTCATTGAAAATCACAAAAGTGATGAAAGTATCAATTTTTAAAAAAGTGTGTGTGATTACTTATAGCTCATGGGCGGGGGGTAAACTGATTTGTGTTTTTGTGTGGCTTTTATGATATTTGCTTAATATTTTCTCAAGCACAGTAACAAATACTACCAGCCATGTGCAAAGTGTCTGCTAATTGGAATACAATGATATTTCATGTTTGCTCAAAGGCCTTGGAAGCCTGCTAGTTGCACTGATTCATTATATTGTGGTAGTCATGCACAGAAACATCTTCCTTGAGGCTCAAAACCAATACAAATCAATGGAGACTAAGCTGGATTCACTAAATTAAACTGACCATTACAAGACAAATGGTATTAATCTTAGATTGTTCTGCCATTTGTTTCTTAATCTTACTCACATACACATCTGGCTAGACAGAGTGAACTTGTTGGTCCTCAGCACCACTAATCGACCAACCATCTGGAGCCCTGGAGGAAATCCCAGTGTGCCAATCCACCTGCAGCTTAAAAAAAAAAAAACACATATATTTCTATATTTAATTCTGGCTCACCCCATTTGACCAAAGGATTTAATTTATCAGGGAAATGCAGTGCATGGGACAGTTTAGAACGATGAAAAAGGCACTTAACCTCAGGTTATGCCAAGGGGACTTAAAGGGATAGCTCACCCTAAATGGATTTCCTCACCCTTATGCCATTCAAAACATGTGTGAGTGACTTTCTTCTGTAGAACACACACACACACACACAATAAAGAACAATAATCTATATATACATAATGTCACTTGGAATGCATATATTTTATCAGTTTATGCATTCCCTTGGAATCAGGCCCATGACCTTGACAGTGCTATTGCCATTTCAATGTTTGAGCTGCAGCAATGCTTGTGGGCTGAAAAAAAAAAAGGAAGGTTAAGAGGATTCACCAAAAATGAAAATTCTGGCAAACTGCTCATCCTATTGTCATTACAAACCGGACGTTGCCATTCCAGGCAAATTACATTGTTTCTCCATTGAACACACAAAGTGGAATTTGGAATGTAGGGATCTTTTTTTTTTCCCCCATGCAATCATAATGAATGATGACCGGATAGTTCAAGCTTCAAAAAGAATGCACGACATATGTCTGTCCGTCCATCCGTCTATCAGTTGGGTGGTTGATGGTGTCATACTAAAAAAAATAAAAAAAAATAAATAAAGATAAGTATAGAATCACTGGAAAACTGTATAATTAAATACGATGTTTATATACTGAATTTATTAAACACATATAATTACCAAAATTATTATGATTAGTATTACAACCTGCCACATTTAAATATGATTTGTGCTTTGACTGGGTATGCTATTTATGCCATACATAATGTATGTGAAAAAATGTGAGGTTTGTCGTCAAAGCTGGATCAGTTCCAGCAAGTGTAGTTATTTTTGTCCAGGAGCCCATTGAGGAGACGGACAGCCTCAGGGAAGAAACTTCTTCTTCATATGGGCTTCCATCGTCTGCCGGAAGGAAAAAAAGCTGATGTCCAGGATGTGACAGATCTGAGAAGATCTCCTGTGCCTTATTTGAATCTCTCAAAGTGTAAACCACCTCGACTGATGATAGGTAGCAGCCAGTGATCTCAGAAGAGCCATTCACCGATGGTATCCTGCTCTTGGAGTGAAGATAATAAACAGTGATGGAAGAGGAGAGGATACTTTCAATGGCTGTCCTCCAGAGCTGAAGCAGGATGGGAGAAGAGAGGTACAGCTCAAGTTACCACAGAGAGAACATCCTCTGTTGGGTTTTTTTGATTATAGTGATGATGATTAGGGTCCAAAGGGATTTCAAAGAGACATTTATTTTCAGGGAGAGTGCATTTGCTAGCTCTTCCTGAAATGTATTCTCCTCATGGTCTTTTTTTTTTTTTTTGTGTTCAGCTGCAGATTGTTGGCAGAATACCATGCTGTCACCAGGGCCACCTTCTCTCAATAGATATACTCATCATTGTTAGAGATAGGCCTACTATGGTGATGTCATCTGCATACTTGATCAATTACTGTACAATTAGTTCACATATGTAAAATGACAACAGAAAGGGAGACGAGGTTATACATGAGTAGTGGCACTGTTGCAACAGCCTGCCAGGTAGCTATTGGTTTGCTTACTGTCCATTTCTTCCTGTCCACTTCTTCCTGGAAATCGAAGATCCAGTAGCAGATTGAAAGAGAGATTTCGAGTAAGTCAATTTGTGGTGTTAGAGAATCACATCTGTAGTCATTCAGTCCTGTAATCTTGTCCTTTTGGGGGGAATAGCACCATGATGGGGGATTTAAGACATTCCTGCACTTGAGATGATGCGATGATAAAGAATAATTTAATATAGCGGGAATGCAAGAGGGAGTTACTCAATGAAGTGCATCGGGTAATCTTGTAGAAGAAGTTCCTGTAGCTCAAACAGAAGCATGTTCAATTCAACTCAACTCAACTCAGTTTTATTTCTAAAGCACATTTAAATTCAACCTTTGTTGGCCAAAGTGCTGTAAAAAGTAAAAAATAAATAAAATACAATAGGGTAAAAACAAGTAAACACATACACATACAATCATGTTACTAGCAACACCAATGTCATGGGTTTGATTCTGGAGATAAAGTCTGAACTCATAAAAAAAAAAAAAAAAAAAAAAAAATATTCAATGTGATTTTAGTTGCTCTGGATAAAAGTGTCAGACAAATTTGTCGATGTAAGATGATTTCCTGATTTTCCGTTTCCTGTATATAAAAATGTCCTCCACTTTAATGATGAGTTTGGAGGGGAATTGAAGTGAGATGGGTTTTGCCAGACATGAAAAGTGAACTGATGGATCAAAGCAGACTTGAAAATGAGATAAGAGTGTGAGGAGCAAGGAGGTAAAAATTTGGTCAGGCTCGTTGATAGCTCATCAGGGAAGGCCTTACAGTCCTTATGTTGTTACTGTAGTTGATAAAAGTTGTAACAAGTTGTAAGATCTTACTTCCTTGCTCAGGTATCCTCACTCTACTTCTACAAGGTGGTGTAAAGTGCTTTGGCTTTTAGTCTTTGGGATCATCATGTTTATGGTGTAGTCTGAGTTGCCCAAGAATTGATGGATAGAACAGCGGAATGATCCTTTAACAGATATGTGGAAAATGGTCCAATATATTCACTTCCCACATTGAGCAAATTATATTTAATTTTTTCTTTAATTTACTTAGATAATGCCCCATGCTGAAAAGGTTTAAATCCTCCACTAGAAAGATGCCTGAGCAAGGAACATGAATTTCCTTGTTTAGAATGTGAGTGGTCAGGGTTGGCCTGTGCTGCTTGACATTTGCCGAGGCGAGGATATACACTCTAACATAAATAAATTAGTGGAAGTTGCAGGGAGAGTTGGACAGTCTGTAGAGAATGGTTAAAAATTAAGAGACACAGAGAGCAGAACTTCATTTTTATTTTCTTGCTGAGCACCAAGTTGTGGTCTGTGAATGCAAAGAGTTCACAGAAGATTGAATGTTAGAAAGCATTAATCCCAGGAACAGACGTCCAAGTGTCTACTCTCCTTCTTCCTTTGTAACAATCTTTTGTGCTTGATGCTTGATGTAGGGGACACCCTCTGCTGGTGATCTCAACATACAATGGAATATAAATTTTTGCTTAAGCCTAGGGCTTGAATTGAGGGGCAATGCAAAGGGATATATATATTAGTGGTGGGCCATTATCGGGGTTAACGTGCTGCGTTAACGTGAGACTCTTATCGGGCGATGAAAAAAAAACAAAAAAACACTGTTAATCTATTCTAAAAGTTGGGTTGGAAGCTGGGTCTATACTAAGCAAGCTATGATGATTTTCACCTTGATATTTTAGGCCAGCCTAAAAGAGATGCTCAGGACAGTTGACGGCCCACTGCTTCGCATCGTCATGAAAGCTTATATATTTTCAAGTGTTTTTAAGCCTTAATGCTTGTCGATTTAAACATTAAAGCATCCAAACACAAGACGAGGAAAAGCTGAACGTCCCTCCTGCACCCGAATGAACAAATACAAATCTCAGTTTGAACAAACAAAAATATGTGAAAGAGCCCAATTCAGTACTCGCGGTGTTCAGGGCTAACGCAGAGGAAGGCGTCTCAAAATACAAAAACATCGAATTTGCTTTTTTTGCTCTTGTGCCGACAAATACATACAAAATGTGTCAAAATATCCACCTTGGAAATTACGCTCGAAAAAACTGTCAGTTATTTCTTAAGTGAAAGTAAACAGTTGAGGAAAAAAAAATGGGATGTGTATTATATTGGATGCGTTCATCGTCTCTTAAAGTGACCGCGCCTAATTTAGCTACTGGCTGCTGTAATGTTAATCCAAGAAAATGAAAATGAAAATCACTCACTGCTCTTTACTGAATTACTTTGTAGTTTTAACAGTCAAAAATTATTCAGACACCAGATATACATTTTGATATATATATATATATATATATATATATATATATATATATATATATATATATATATATATATATATATATATATATATATATATATCCTTATGTGAGACCAAATTTTATTTTTATTTTTTTCAGCTGTTTAATCATGCTGGCAGTGTTGGCCAGTACTGTCGCTACAAGCAGCAAAGCTACTCGTTTAACTACATTTCTCAGTAGCTTGGTCGTAGCTTCGCTGCTTTCTGAATCAAATAGCTTTTCAGTAGCCAAGCTCTTTTTTTTTACCAAGTAGTGCGGTAGCTTCCACACAAGCTACATTTTTGCAAGCATTTCTGAAGCTCAAACTCAAATCGGGAAATACAACTGCTAAGATCGCTGATCCTGGATCAGTAGTGACGCGACGGCGCTACTTCATCTTGTTCGTGTTTACGGTGGATAGCAACCAACCATCTTTATGATGCATTACCGCTACCTTCTGCTCCGGATGGTACCACTCCTTGGCCAGTCACGCAAAAAAATTATTTGATGAAATGATGGCATAGGATGAGGTCGGAGAACAGTTAATCCCGAGGAGTGAGTCGCCATGGCTGTACCTCGACAAGTACATGACACTGACCGAGATAACAGAGAGAAAGTATGTATTCAGATGCTGCTTGTAAAAATGATCAGGGTCCAGCCTGACCATTTTTTTTTTGTACTGTTTGGAGGTCTTGCATTTTGTTCTGCAAAGGCCTACAGTATATAAAGCATGCCCATGCAACAGGTGCATACACTTACTTGTGCGCACATTGTTCATTACATGTATTTTAATTGTTTTTGTTACGAAATTGATAAGGAACACAAAAAACTATCAAACTAAACAATTACACCTGCCTATCTGTTTGACTGACAGTTTTGAGTACTTAGATAGCATTGACTTGTAATAAAACGTGTTCAACATAACAATTTTATTTTAAAAGTAGCCTAGCTTAGATGTAGCAAGCTACTGTTGATGTAGCTTAGCTTGCTACATTTCCCAGGGCGGTAGCTTCAATGTAAATACAGACCGAATTCAGTTCAGCTGGAGGGGTTTGTAGTTTTTTTGGGGGTAGTTCTGTATAGTTTGTGAGGGTCGAAATAAAGGTGTGAATTGCTTACTCTTTCATGTGGACAGTGTCTTATGAGGGTTTCAAACTTGCTGAGCAGGTTTAGATGGGACGAATACCTGTCGCTTTGGTTTTAGGATAACGTTGAAGAATTTTATTAATTTCAGAGGAAGTTGACTTAATAAAAAAAAAAAAAAAAGAAAAAAAAGATGCAAACTGTTGCATTAATTTTATTTGTTGCATTGTTGCATTCGAATGAGCCATTTTAATCTAGATTAATCTAGATTAATTTCAAGATCACAGTAAGATTAATCTAGATTAAAAAAAAAATATATATGCCCACCACTAATAGGCCTAAATAATGGGAGCGGAATTGTATGAGGGGCCGTACAAGCTATAATTCATTCTGGCACTCTCACACACATACATTCTCCATTCACATACATATATTCTTGCTTTCACTCACTTATATTCTCCATTCACATACATATAGTCTTGCTTTCACACACTTATATTCTCCATTCACATACATATATTATTGCTTTCACACACATACATTCTCCATTCACATACATATATTCTTGCTTTCACACACTTACATTCTTCTTACACATGCATAAATTTCTACTCTTACAGGAGAATGTAAGTGTGTGAAAGCAAGAATATATGTATGTGTAAGGAGAATGTATGTGTGTGAGAAAGAGTAGAAATGTATGTATGTGAAAAGAGAATGTATGTCAAAAAAACTGTAAAATATAAAATATGGTGTAATACTATGAGATGCTTAGAGAAAATATAAGCACAGGCTCATAGGCTTCATATTTATCCTGCTTGAATTTGTTCTAAGAAACGCACGTAACTTAAGTACTTAAGTAATAAACTTTCATCTGTGAATATTTAATATATTAACTACAGTGTTTTTTTCCTTTATATATATATATATATATATATATATATATATATATATATATATATATATATATATATATATGATAATTCATGACCATGACCCCGATATAACATTGTATGTATGGCTATGAGGGATGGAGATCTGGTCCTGAAATAATATGCTATCAAGTATTTTTACTGACTTTGCAGAAAACAAACAAAGACATGTCTTGGGAGTATAAAAGCATTCACTGAGTGATGAAGTGTATTAGTATGCATTTCAAATACCTCTATAATTCAAGTAATGACAATATAGCAAGAGTGATTTCCTGAATATTAGCACGTGTGCATGATCCCAGATGTGTTGTTAACAGTGTAGAGCAACACTGTGGTGTTTCAATATTGGATTAATGTTAATGTTGATTAATTTCTGTTTGGGACAACAATTCAACAATTCAGATGAGCCAGTAATTCAAAGACACATTCATAAAAATAGTCACTTGCTTCATTTCTAACAGAATCAGCCATTTTGAATGAATCACTTGATTTAAATCAATCAATTAACAATTTATTTGAATAGTTTATACATTTTATTTATTTTTATTTTATAACAATGACATATCTAAATCAGCCAAGATACCCCCCCCCCCCAAAAAAAAAAAAAAAAAATCACGTCATGTCTTTTTATTTTTTATTTACTGAGTTACACTTGCATGTAGGTCACTTCAAGAAATCTTTAGAGCAGGGTTACACTGAATGAATGAATGCATGAATTAATGAATTAATGAAAGAATGAATTAATGAATGAATGAATGAATGAATGAATGAATGAATGAATGAATGAATGAATGAACGAATGAACGGACAAATAAATCTGATTCTGATAAAATATTTACAGAGAAGTAATTATTTTTATTTTATATGGAAGATAATATTTGTTGTATGTCTTAAAAAGTCAGCACTGTTATCATCATCAATATTAAGAAATAACTAGCATCACACAGGTTTGGAATAACATGATGATCAATGTAAATTAAAACTGATGAATAAATTAATCAAATGATGGATAATTTTGGTGTGAATTGTCCCTTTAAAGCACCTTTGAAGTTGGCGTTTAAAAATAAATTAGACTAGAATTTGTGTAATTAGACGTTTGAACTTAATAGTTCCTGAGATATAGCCCTTGTGACAACCTCTCTATGACAGCTAGCCAGCCTTCCCAATATAGCTTAAAACTGCTCATCACTTTGACAGATAAGTCACTAGGACTCCCTGTGAAGCAGTCACACAGTGCTGGATGTATCTGTACATTCTACTACAGCATTAAATTATCTTTTTTTTTTTTTTCTTTAAAACCGGAACTGGCTGGATACTAGAGACCACCTTCTATTGTCTGTGTTCTATTCATTTACAGCAGGTGTCCATATAATTCTGACAACCAGCCAGGCAGTGTTCTGCTGTCTGTGGGAATGAAAATAATTAAACCATCTGTTTTATTCAGGTGTGTTGACATTGATCTATCATAACACTACATTTTGCAAGCATGACCTTCAATGCTGGTTCGACCTAACTTTTACTGACCATTCAAAGCCTTGCTGGTTAGTTAAGAAGCCTGGTGGGAACGCAAACATAGCATGTTAATTTATAACACACTGATGTAGTATGTTAGTTTGTGCACTTACATGTTATTTGCAGAACCTCTGAAGATTAGTGTTGCTGGGTAAAGTGCTTAGTCCCTGCACAGTCCCTTTATCACCTAGCGTAGAGTGAGACATAGGACCTTCTGGCCAATGGACAAGCTGCCTGGGCCACAAATTGCTGACACTGTTCCATGACATTGGGATTTAATCTGCCAGCACGACGCCCGGCACCAGATCTATCCCTCCGACACCAGTTGTCCATTAGCTTCCCATGCCCTTAAGATAAAATGACAGCAGTCGAGAAAAGCTAATGCAAGGTGCTAAAGTCAAGGTAATTTATGTGTGTTACTCACTTATCCTTTAAGCTTGAGAGCTTTCAGCCCAATAACATTTCCCCAACTAAAATCACACACCAGAGAAGATGGAGTAGCAGATTGAAGTAGAATATTCAAAGATTTGTAATAGACCAATGATGTGAGACTGGAAAAAAATGTAAGAACATGGGGTTGCGAAAAGAAATGACTCATTGTTTTTTTTTTTTTTTTGCATCTGTTGATGGAATATTGTGTCACACGTCATATTTGACTTCTGTTGGAGTCATTTGACTTTTGAAGACATGGTCTATAAGTACTATAGCTTTGTTAATCTTAGGAATACTTAAATTAATAGTTGACCTAATAAAAAAAAAAAAAAAAAAAAAAAAAAAAAAATAATAATAATAATAATAATAATAAATGAAAAATAAATAAACAAAGAAAGAATGGGTGAATGAAAAAAAAATCCATCCATCCATCCATGCTTTCTTCTACATTGAACAGGAATTCAGTTGAGATGCTGAAAAAATTCCAGGAAATCTGTCATTACTCTTCTGTAATTACTGAATGTGGGCATTTTGACAAGCTAACATGGCTGCCTTAGAGGCACTATTACGGATGTGGTCACTAATTAAACATAAAAATGGTGACAATGTGCTGCCGTTAGGCCCATTAGCGGGTACCAGAGGGCCTCTTTCTCTAGAAAACTGATTAATTAAAATCCAAAACTCCAGATAATTGGCATCAGAGATGGTGCAGTTAACACCTTTGTCTCAGAGCTGTTAAGACAATTCATCCAACCAAGTTCATTTAAAACATCACATATTTCATCGTGACCAAAAAATAAAAATAAAAACATTACAGCTGAGGACCAAAATACGTATGGTAGCAACTTACAAAAACACTGTTTCTTCTTTACTCGTGTATAAAATCTGCAGTGGTTTAATATTTTATTTCCAATAGTTGCACTTGTGAAATATCTATTTCAGAAAGTGCTGGAAAAAGTGAAGTGAGTACCTAATTGATTTTGTTGTTCAGAGAGGAAATGTTTTTTGGTAGAGTGGTTTTTCATGTGCATGTATGCCTTCAGTCAGTGCAGGTAGGCTTTTCCGAACTCTAGCTGAGCCAAAGTGGTGATTCCCGCATGGATGAAACAAAATCACTGCAACTGGCCACAGTCCTTATACAGCCACTGAGCAAATCCATTACAAGCTTATCAGAAAGGTGCTGCACTCAGATTCCCAAATCTCTGGTGAGGAAAATAAAGAGAAAAGTTGCAGCTGTGATGTATACAACAGGCTTTCAATTATTTGATCAATTGTTCAAGTGTCAAAATGTGAATTAAAGAAATTGCACTCGTGCCACATCTCATACAGCAACAAGGGTGGTTGAAAATTGCATCTCATTTAGCTTTCCACTTTTTTTTTCAAGTGATACATTTTCTTCAGAAATTAGTGCCATCATTTGTGAGGATTCTCTGCTTTATCAGTGTCTGCTGCTTTAGACAGCCTTGGAATTATAAAGGCTATATTTACTCTTTGCAGGCAGACTGTCCTTGAAGGACTATGGTGGTCGTGCTCAGAATTCAAAGGTTTACTTTAAGAGAAAAAAAAAATGGAGAGAGGGTGAAAAAGTAACAGCAGATTTTTTTATCTTGTTCTTTGTGTGTATAGAACACATCAGTTAACTGAAGTGTGTTCAGTTCCCACACCTGAGGTACATATAATGCATGTTCAGGGTTGCTTGAACACTCCCAAAGATTCATAATACTTTTTTTTTTTTTTTTTTTTTTTTTTTTTTTACCCATAAGCATGTTTCAAGAGCACGATTTATGAAATGTTTAGAAAACACAATTTCAAGTATATCAAACGATTCCACTCTTATTACAATTCTAAATGGGTATTAATCTGAATTTAAGCTTAATCCACCCTTGGGCGCTTTGCACTCATTGCATGATTGGGTCTTGAGGTCAAGGAAATACGCATACTTAGAAATCACATTTCTGTTCATGTCTTCTAGCACACCACACATAAAATAGCAGTTGAGAGAATAGCAACTAGAATAGAGAATAAGAGAGAAAAAAGAAAAAAAAAAAGAATCTTTATTTTAGCATGTGATATGATATTGTATGCTACATGCAAATTCATTGAACGAACAGCAACATGCTCAAAATATATGTATTTACACCACAGTACTGATATCTATTGGTATAAAAAAGGGGGGAAATCAAATTGAAGACACACAATGTTTCAGAAGTGTGAGGCAGTGCATAAAGGGAGGCCTCTTCGCAATCAAAACTAATGGCCTTTTCCATCTCCCTGACTGCTGCTCGTCCTGCAGAAAACTCATATCGGCCACACGTGAGACAAATCTTAATCTCCTCTGACATCTTTGAAAGGGAAAGGAGGAAGTTGTTTTCATCGGCTCTATGAACCAGTGTAACAGGCGGTGGATTCTAACATAGTGGAACAGCAGAGGTAATGATCTGACTTCAGCATGCAAGACTGCTCTGGCCAAACACAATTTTGAGTATGTAATCAAATGTGATGGCAAACAAGTCAGATATTTATAAGAATCCTAATGTTGTGTTCTCTATGTTGATGTAAATTTAGTCAAATGTATTCAAGCTTTTATTTTTATTTTATTAGTAGTAGTAGTAGTAGTAGTAGTAGTAGTAGTAGTAGTAGTAGTAGTATTTTATCCCACACATTTAATAATAAGAAGGAATCATAATCATAATTATTTTTTTATCATTTTATAAAAAAAAAATATTTATATTAAACGTTTTGCAAGTGAAATGCCCCATAATTTAATAACAGCCTTCGTGCAAAGTTTTTAATTTTAAAAACTGATTTTAATTTTAAAATTTGATTTTGTTCACCATCATGATTCAGACCATGTTTATAACCTTATTTAACCGGCCAGATGTGGTAAAACTTAAATTAATGTTGTTGGCTATGAGTCAGCAATGTGCATCTGTGGCAAAGACACAAATACTGCTTTGGCATTAACAAGAAGACGGCAAAGAACATCTGCTTGCAAATTAATAAAAAATAAATAATACTGGCCACCTTCTCAGTTGCTTAAGTCTAATGGATGGACATTGTTAATGATATATTTGCTGTCACCCTGCCATATTAAGTTACAGTGGCCACAAATGGTAAGTGGATTCTTTAGCCATATTAGTTTCAGTAACTGAGAAATGTGTTAAAGACACTAGTGTAAAGAAGGTCCTTCTTAATTGATTTGAAGAAACTGGGACTAGTAAATTATTCCTTCCTTGAAAAGAAAAGTATGGATGAATGCCAGAACTAACCTCACTTTGCACAATCCAGTAGATCAGTTATTTTAGAGGACTTGGCCCTTAATCTTGGCTCCCTAGCAGTTTTTTTAGCACCTTTAGTCCAGCTCTACATCCATAGGGAGGTTACTAACAGATTGGAGTCATTGCAATGGTGTTGATGCATTAGTTTGCAGCACCAATGCATAGAGTGATCCATCGTGTTTGTCACTGGACTGATTACTAAGTTTGCTAGTGTTTTCTAGAGGATCAGTCCCCTTCTCAAGAGGTCAACATTTACCATAATCATCTTTTGTTAGACTAAATATGTGCGTTCAGACTAACAGCTGTCTACCAACATTATTTTACTCATTAAATGTAAAACTGTGCTAAAGCTCCAAATGATAAGTATAGAGATTAAAAATAAATAAATAAATAAATAAATAAATAAATAAATAAATAAATAAGAGACAGATACCCAAAACCCCCCAGAGGACAAATAAGCGCTCTAAAACAAACTGCACAGTTTGCCTTATACCATTACCAGGGACAGGACTGACCCAGGGATAGTTTGTCTCCCATTCAAGCCTGTACCTCCACAGCCTCTATCATTTCTCAGATCAAACTATATTTGCTATGTGCAGAATGAGAAGTAGACAAAGAAAAACTGGAGAAGTGGCAACCGTTTCTATACTTATTTTAGCCATATACCCCATGTACTGTATATCAGCAAAAAGTTCTACTTTTTGTAAATCTACTATAGGAATGCATAACTGTCAAATTGATATAATTGAAAACTTACAGAATAGACACTGGGATAATAGTCTAAGGTTAAGCAATCTCAGTAGCAAAATAATAGATTCATTGGCTAAAATGCTAAACAAATTTATGCAGTTAAGTAAACAAATCATCCTTGAGGCCAAATGATTCATTGACATATTTGCCTAACACAGAAATTGATGTTTTTTTAAAAGGTTATTTCAGCTAAAGCAACCACCTGAGTTGTATCTGATTATCAATCTTTATTTATGCAATTTTGGGGGGGAATGTTTAGCATGGCACCATTTGACTGTGTGAAGAGAAGTAAAGCAACTGTAGTATACAGTTGATACTCTCATTAAACAACCTTATAGGTTATAATAACTGGAGAAGGCTGTCGATTCATTTGAATGGCAGTTGCTTGACTGGCACAAACCACCCCTGCCAACTTTGCTAATAATCACTCAGAATAATCTTGTAGTCTAATAGTTCAGCACACTGGTTAATTTTTATGTAATCATCAATCGATAATAGTTTTTTAGCTGATCACCTGAACTGTACAAGCATGCTTGACACATCACTTCTGGAGCCAAATTTGCTTTTATTAGCCATTATCAAAAACTCATCATGAATCAAGAAGAGAAGGAAAGAACGCCACAGTTTCCAGATGAAATGAACACTAGACAGTAAAAGACCAATCATTTTATTTTTACAAAAAAATATTATTACATGGACAGATTATCAATTAATAAAGATTTACTTTCATGTAGTTCCTTGCACAAAAAATGTTTTATGACCTCAACTTTTTTTTTTTTTTTTGGCATAATACATGATTTGCACATGGATAAATGTGTAAGCTTGCGATGGATCTCATTAGAAGCTCTGTGTGTGTGTGTAGATCAGCAGCTCACCTGTTACTGCACTGCACTTACTCCACTTATGTACAAGATGGTGTAGCGTCCACACACAACGGCTTTTCTCTCTCCCGTCATAACTGTGTTTTCATATTTTTATGTCTTGTGAGTCGCAGTGTTTTTGTACGTCTTCATCACGTCTACCTGTCTTAAAGCGCACATACAGTCGTGCGTTTCTGCTCGATTTTAGAAGAAACACTTTTTTTTGTTAAATTCTGCGGACGCCGAAGAGCTGCGGGATCTCGGTCTGCTCCGGAGGTCTTCAGTATCATTGACACCCACTGCTCCGATACCTGACAACATTCCTGGGTGTGTACTGAGAGACTGTGCAGTGGAACTCACTGATGTCTTCACAGACATTTTCAACATCTCACTTAGTCAGGCTATTGTTCCCACATGCTTCAAAGCTACCACCATCATTCCAGTCCTGAAGAAGCCATCTCCGTCCTGCCCTTCCAGTTTGCATATCAGTCCAACCGCTCGACCGATGATGCCAGCGGCACTACCCTCCTCCACTCAGCACTCACACATCTGGACAAAAAAAGACTCATACATCAGAATGTTGTTCATAGATTTCAATTCAGCCTTCAACACAACCATCCCTCAAAAGCTCATTTACATAATGGTCCAGCTGGGGCTAAACAGTTCACTGTGCAACTGGCTGTTGAACTTTTTGACTGTTAGTCTTCAGGCAGTAGGGGTCGACAGCAACATATCCAGCACCATCACACTGAACACTGGGGCCCCCCAAGGATGTATGCTGAGCACCCTACTCTTAATTCTAATGACACACGACTGCACACAGTTACACAACTCTAACCACTTTATTAGGTTTGCGGATGACATGCCTGTGGTGGGTCTCAATAGCAACATAGATGAGACAAACTACAGGAGCAAGGTGACCAGCCTGGCCAGGTGGTGCAGTGACAACAATCTCTCTTTGAATGTGGAGAAGACAAAGGATATTGTTATTGACACTAAGCATGCTCCTCTGACCATCAATGGTGTGACTGTAGAGAGGGTGAGCAGCACCAAGTTCCTGGGTGTGCACATCACAGTGGACCTCTCCTGGACCGACAACACCCCAGCACTGGCCAAGAAAGCACAGCGGCGTCTCTACTTCATCTGGAAACTGAGAAGAGCCAGAGCCCCGGCCCCCATCATGTGCACCTTCTACAGAGGCACCATCGAAAGCATCCTGATGAGCTGCATTACTGTGTGGTATGGCACCTGCAACACATCCTGCCGGAAGACCCTTCAACGCATATTGTGAGAGCAGCTGGAAAGATCGTTGGTGTCTCTTTCCCCTCCCTCCAGGACATTTATGGAACCCGTCTCACCCGTAAAGCCCCCTGCATCGCAGGTGATCCCACCCACCTGTCACACAGTTTCTTCACTTTGCTGCCATCAGGGAGGAGACTGCAGAGTCTCCAGGCCAGAAAGAGCAGAATGAAGGACAGCTTCATTCATCAAACTGTCAGGAAGCTCAACTCCCTCCTGACTTTGCAGCCCCCTCCCCTCTTTTTCCTCATGCACCACTGAACTCTGAACCTAAGTTGTGCTGCTTTACTTATCTTTCTTTTTACATGACCTATTTGTATATTTATATAGTTGTATTTTATATTTCATCTGTATTTAATGTCCTACTGTTAGTGTTATCGCTATGCACCAATGGTCTGAGAGTAACACAATTTAGATTCTCTGTATTTATGTACTTTACATGTAGAAGAATTGACAATAAAGCAGACTTGACTTGTATATTGTAGAATATGCATGAAACATAATAGTATTTTTGCAGAAATCTTGCCACAGGCACATTTCTCCAATGAGTCTGGTTTGATAGAAGTCATTTTCAAGTTTTCTTAGAGCTCTAAAAAAACAGTTGCATCTAACAGTGAGATATAGTATTAGCAATTTTGAAGTTGTTTGCAAACCATTTTTTTTGTCCAAATACATGAATGATTATAAATAGTCTTGATTCAAAGTGATCGCTGCTCTCTAACCAAACCCTGAGCCATTGAATGAAGCAGCTGGGTAAATTATGAATACCACAATCAAATTAACTCCCCAAATCTCCCTGATGTAATGAGCATGAATTGCATTATTTAAAAACAGTCAGTAACTAAGGTGCAAGGTAAAGCAACAAAAGTCAAATTATCTAAACTGAGATAAATGCTTAGCTTTACAAAATTCAGCTGTAAATGTGAGCAATATTATGAGTAGCTGTGTCAGTGTTGACTATGATTAGGGTTATTGGGCTTCTAAGCCCCTGAGCAATTAACAAAGTTATATGCGCCAATGAGTCATCTTTCTCCCCATTACCTGTGTCCAAATTTGTCTACTTTTACAGAAAACCAAGCATGACTTCACTTCACATGCCAGTTGTAAAACATAGCAGGGCGTCTGTAATGGAGTGGGCAACTGTCCTGTAGGAGTCATCAGGTGTGATGTTTGCTCTAATGGCCTCAGAATATTAGACATTTTCTGGTATAACGGAAACAGAAAATGCATTTGATTCCAGGAATTAAAATGACTCTATATAATGTATACAACTAAATCTAAAAAGCAGTTTGCTGAACAGCAGGATGAAGTCACTGAATTGTTATAGCAATACCAAGTCTGTTATACCTTTATTGGTAGTTTTTCTCTGAAAGAGAACCAATGAGCTTCCTTCTCGAAGAGTTTCTTGTTTTTAGTGATTGTCTTGGAGCTCATCTATATGCTAATGTGCAACCAAAAGATATTGCAGATATACATGTTAAACTGTACATCACTTCTCCTCAGGGATAACAGACTGAAAACTAAAAACTAAATGCTGTTTCAAATAAAAGAGCAAGCCTATTGATATGTCTTGTCAAGTGCAATAATAATGTAATAATCGGTAACACTTTATCTTAGGGACCAATTTTCACCATTAAAGGGGTATTATGATGTTGCAAAAAAGAACATTGTTTTGTGTATACACCAGATACTTTAGATTATTGTTTTTCCTCTATGACTCACCTCTTTGAAATGTGTTTTCACTTTACAAAGCTTATTAGTCTGTAAAGTGAGGTGTGCTCTGATTGGCCAGCTACCTAGTGCATTGTGATTGGTTTAAAATGAGGCGTTTTAGAATTCTGTGGACAAGTCTTAACTTTTATAAAGAATATCTATTTGGATTTGAGATTTTAGTCTTGTAACACTTGTAACATTCCAAACACAAAGGATAATTTAAAATCACATCATAAGAACCTTTTAAATAGTTGCTTAATTAGCTTACTAGCATATTGGATATTTATTTGTAACACACAGACCCGGGAACAGAAGGATAGTGATAGCAAAGTTTATTAAAACAGGTATATATGCAAGCGGGAAGGTAATGCAGGTGAGTATATCCGTCAGAGGAGTAGATTATGGTAAGTATAGCTGGAGTTGAGACTGGTATTCTTCTGACAGATATTGGGGTGACCAGGATGGATGAATCGTTGCACACTCCTCAGTAGAGACGAAGGAGAGGGGGGCATGGAAGAGGGATCACTGGAGGTACTCTCAAGGAATGCTTGAGGAACTTTGGAGTCACTCAGGTGAAAATATAAATCTGATTTTGTATTCCTATTGCTGTTCCGCTTAAAAATACCTTCCCATTATTTTAGTTTGTTATTTTGCATCATTATACCAGTGCTCAACCTATGAAAATATGGTACCTAAAAAGTATTTTTTATTTTACATTTTTTACAGAATCTAGTCTAGTGGCAGTGACCACGGGATGAAAAGGGGGGTAGTAACACAACCTGCTGCATTTACTATATAACACATTAAAAGTACTGGTGGTTTTAATTTTGTCTGGTTGGCCTGCTGTCCTAACACTAACTAGTCAGAGTAGCTCCTAAAATGCTGCCATAACCAGATAAAGAGAAATATGTAAAGTCAGGTTATCATCAAGTATTCAGACTTGACAGTGATAATTGACCATGATGAAACTAATGATTGAAAAAAAAAGAAAAGGAAAAAAAAGATAAATCAATGCTGTCAAGTCTGAGTACAGTAGTACTTATAATAAACTATATTAAACACGTATACACGGTATTGAGGTATGATGTATACTGCATTGATGTATACTGTGAATGCAATAAACATTTTAGTAATACATATTGTCACTGGATTTTCTTTTATTTATTTTTTGCACTGGAAGAAATAGGGCCATAAAGAACCCATTCATTAGTGGTTATTTGAAGAACCTTTAAAAATGGTTCTTTGTAGTACTAGAAAAGGTGCTTTATGGCACAAAGAAGAACACCTGTTCTTTAAAGAACTTTTCACAAAATGTTTCTTCAGGGAAACAAAAATGGTTCCTCTATGGCATCACCACGAAACCCCCTTTTTGGTTCTTCCTGGCACCTTTTTATTTAGTTTTTTTTTAAGAGTGTATTTTAGGCAACATATAAAGTTAATTTGAGAATTGGTTCCCAAACTAAAGTGTCTGCGAGTCATCTTTTAAAGTTTTTCAAGAAGATCAGACTATTCTAATTCCCTATAAATGCCTGACATATTATCATATTATGATTTTTTTTTTTCATGTATCTTTTTATATACTCAATTAACAGTATCATTTAACATGGGCATCCTGCATAATTATCATCTCTCTATTTTTGATAACTGTCAAAAAATAAGTGTTTGCTGTTTGCTCATTTGCTGTGTTCTTAAAGCTCATTTGCTCTCAGCACTGTTTACTAACAAAAGACTATTTCAGCCTAAAAAAGACTAAACAGTTTCCTTGTGAATAATTGCACAGGAAAAGGTCATTGGATATTACAAAATGAGACATTTATATCTCTCCAACAAATCACTCTTGTTTATTTTTGCCCATGCAGCGAAGCGTTGGCCAGTGGCCAAACTTCAGCTGGTGGTGATGATCACAACTATGAAATTTCATGCATTTTTTATTTACTTTGCAAAATACTTGCAAAAAAAAAAAAAAAATGAAGTCAGGCCTGGCCCTGTACCAGTGCTGCATTAGGGTAATGTCCTTCGAATGAGTGGATCATGGTCTCCACTTCATCCTAATCACATCTGTGGTCAAGCAAGCTGCCTCCATGAGACACAGCCAGACTGTTATATGGCAGCCTGACTCTGGTGCCAACCTATGGGAAAACCAACTGGAGACAAGCAAGACTTATGTAAAGGCATTACCGACCACAGTATCCTTGCAAGTCTGGAGGCGGAAAACAGAACTGATTAATACCACTTTCTCAGGTCTCCCTTAATAATTTCCCTCCATCATCATGAAAGGCTGGCCAAAGTGTATCCAGCCATTTGCAAATCTCATTCATTTTATCCGTTCACAGTGAGAAGATGCAAACAGCAAGCCAATTGGCCCTCTTTTTCTATCCGGTGCAACAGTTCTACTTTCAGAGTCCTCCACTAATACAACACTAATGTCATTAGCCAGGCGGAAAAGGAGAACAAATATGTGTTCCGCAGCAAGGGAAGGCAAAATTTATGAAAATGAAGAGCCTTGTTCACCAACAGAATGGTAAGAAATTTAATATTAGCACATTTCAAGCCTGGTATATTTCATTACAGAGACCACTAGACATTAGAAACAACATGTTTGTGAGTGTGTAAGTTTCAAGATTCTAACGCATGTTTTTACTGACTTTTCTGAGAAATCTTCTTATTAAATGCTGCATCCTTTAGAGCAATTGTCACTAATTAGCAGAAATGTGGCCCAAATTCAGATTCAAGGTTGGTTTCACCTGGACAGTAAGACAGTTATCCCAAATGTGAATTTTTTTTTTTTTTTTTTTTTTTACATATATGCATATTTTTCTATGCAGAGAATGTCTCGGGTTACGTATGTAACCCTCGTTCCCTGAAGGAGGGAATGGAGACGTTACATCAGTGACTGACGAAATCAGGGATCTCACTAGAGAGATGAATCGCCTTCGAGTGTTAACAAAAGGAGCCAATGAATATTAGCGTGCGAGATTTGCATCGCGCATCCTGCCCCACAGCACGGGTATAAAAGGAGAGCGTGTGCGGTCGCACAAAGAGTTTTTTGCTGGGGAGCCGAGATGGTGTGCCCCAGCCGTACAGCAGTGGTACAGCAACTGTGGCAACGGAACGTAATGTATCCCTTCATGGAACGAGGGTTACATACGTAACCGAGATGTTCCCTTTAAGTCAGTCACGTTCAACGTTACGTCAGTGACTGACGAAATCGGGGATCCGTATGGAAAATGCCACTATTGCTGACCCCCTCCAGTGTCCTGCGAAAGCCAGCAAGTCCCTCCACACCAGTTGGGGTGGAAGACAGTACAGGGATTAGGCAGAGGAACCCCCACCACTGTTCCGTACAGTGAGAATTGAAAAACACTGGGAAAGCGTACACAAGAAGGGGACTGCAGGGGCTCGAAGGGACCAAGGTGAGATCCCAAGAGGGTACTAGGTGAGGGCTCAGAGGGTTCAGCCTCCTTGCTCCCCTAAGGAACCTGATGACCAGGTCGTGCTTCCAAACAGACTTGCCATCTACTGCATCGTGATGTGCGGCGATAGCGGCAACATACACTTTGAGAGTGGAGGGAGACAGCCTTTGTTCCAGCCCATCTTGCAGAAAGGAGAGCACAACCACGATCAGGCATCTACAGGGGTCTTTCCAGTGTGGGAAGAATACCAATCAACGAACAGGTTCCACTTCCACTATTTAACAATAAATAAAAAAAAAAAAATACAAACATCAACTTTAAAACAGATAATCAGCTAAAGGCAAGACGAGTCAAAACTAAACACGATAAAATGCTAACTCATTTTGAAAGATTTTATAACAAGACAGGAGCGCAGACACTTAATATACACTTAAAAAGATGAGAACAGACTGGATTTTATACTCAGTTTATCTCTCTCACAATTCAAAGCTCATCAAATTGCCTGAGTGAGCATCTTGCCTTAACAACAAGCATTACGAGGAGCTGAGGAGGCTGACAGCACTTTCACGACATCACAGAGTCAGAGTTCGTTTGCCACAGGAATGCTAGAGGATACACTTGACACACATATTGTACCATAATCTGCATGCCATCTTTGATTAAGTCGTTTTCCCTCGGCTCCTAAATTGAGACTGAAATGTTGGCCTATATGTACCGCCCTCCCCTGTGTCTTTGAAAACGATGTCGATGGCAGAAACTGCGTCATAAATTATGAAATGACTGTCTGAATACTGTATGAGAATCGCAAAACGTTACTTGGCAGTCAGCATTCAGAGGCTCGGGTGAGCGATACGCTGTAATCGGGTGACAACACGACTTTAGAGCAAGTGAGGTACGCTGGGAATCTGGAGGGAATGCAAACGCACACCTCATGCCTGAGCACTTGTGGATGGCAAATCTGAGTAAATAACTTGAGATTTACCTCTTCAAACTATTTAAATTCAAGATGCACTCAAAACACTTCACTAGTCAAATGTGAAGAAATTATTTTTGAAAGGCTTAAAGGGATAATTTGCCCAAAGATGAAAATACTGGTATAATTTACTCACCCTCATGTTTTTTTCAGACCTGTAAAGTTCATAATGTAATGCTGAAGAGTGAACTGGTTGGTCTTTTCAAGTATAATAATCAAGCGTAGTGTTAGTTCTGGCAGGTCACTTTAGTCAAGCTTGTATCAGCTGACTTTTAGCTGATCCCCATCTACCTATTGGAATACGACACCTATCTGAGCATTTATACATAAGGTAATTCGGTAACAATTTCTATGAAGCCTGTATTTAAAATATATTATAAGGGTATTCTTAAGGCATTATAATTAATGCATAACACATTATAAAAAATCTTATAATATGTTATATAAACTCATGAATAATCATAACAACAATTTTAATACATCATAATACTTACGTATATGTGGTTATACGTTTAAGAGTATGATTATATATAACACACAATAAACACCATATTAAATTAATTTCATTTACAGTGTAATGGACTGTGTCATATCTTGACATTGTTTATTTAAAATCTGCACAGTATCTTACTACAGCTTGTGAGTGGTTATATGTTGAGTGTTATTTGATTATTTCCTGTGGAGCTTATGTTAATTTATTCATGTGAGCTTAATACTCCCACTGAAAAAATGCAATGTTTTATATGGTTACATTTTATTTTGATGGTCCCCTTAATCAATCGACTATAAGCAACATTGCAACTGTATGCCAACTAACTCTGATTAGAGTATTAGAATGCTCAATAATGGTAGACTCTAGTATAATAGAACAAGTTGATATATACAGTTTATAAAAAACAAAAAACAAAAAAACATACATTTAAAGTAGCAGACATACTAATACACTAATGACCGCAAGTTGATATGCAGTTGCAAAGTTATTTAAAAACTGTCTAAAAGGTACCATCAAAATAATCAAACTGATATTACAATAAAAAATAGTTAAAAGCAAATGTGTCATATTACACATTCATCTGAACAGATATCTGATCTTATGGCTGTTAGAGTTAAAAAAAAAGTTTTATTATTAAAAATTATTATTATTATTATTATTATTATTATTATTATTACTACTACTACTACTTATAAGTGGTCTTTGACCGCTTTAACTGTTAAACGTTAACTGTTAGCTGTTAACCTTTTCAATGTGGCTGACACTCCTTCTGAGTTCAAAAAAAAACAATATCCCGGAGTAATTCATATACTCAAACGGTACACTGACTAAACTGTGTTTTCTTCAACCGGTTTATTGAATCGAACTGTCCGAAAGAAGTACTGTTGATCCGAAAACCGATGCAACGGGTTCTTGACTCGTGAACGAGTCAATGTTTCGTTCACTATCTGGCTCGGTTCGGTGTTCATCTTCAATTCTCTCTTCACAGCAGTTCAGTACTGTTTGAGTACATGATTTACTCCGGGATATTGGTTTGTTTGAACTCAGAGGGAGTGTCAGCCAAATTAAAAAAAAGTTCACATTTGTGGATTAATGCATATTGGAGACACGAACCATTTAAAACGATTCAGTTCAATTTGGTGAACTGGTTCAAAAAGATCCGGTTACATCGAATGATTCGTTCATGAACCGGATATTACAAACTGCTTTGTTTTGAACTCTCTCTCACAACAGACACGAAAGAGAAGACCATGCTGAATAAAGTCATAGTTTTTGCTATTTTTGGACCAAAATGTATTTTCGATGCTCAAAAAATTCTAACTGATACCTCTTCTCAATATCATTAACTAGTCGTTATCTTTAGGTCACGTCCCAAAACCATTCAAGCTGGCGGTTATCAAGCCTCTTATTAAGAAATCAAAACTAGATCCTAGTGTACTGGCAAATTATAGGCCTATTTCAAATCTTCCATTTATGTCTAAAATTTTAGAAAATGTTGTGTCTGCTCAGTTGAGCACCTTCCTGCACAAAAATGATCTGTATGAAGAATTTCAGTCGGGTTTCAGGCCCCACCATGGATGACAAATAATTTTCTCCAATTAAACTCAGATAAGACAGATATAATAATTATTGGACCAAAAAACACTACACAAAATCTTGTAGATTACAATCTGCAACTAGACCGATGTACTTATACTTCCTCTACAGTCAGAAATCTGGGTGTTATATTAGACAGCAATTTGTCTTTTGAAAATCATCTTTCTCATGTTACAAAAACTGTATTCTTCCATCTTAGAAACATTGCTAAGCTAAGCTCTGTTTCTGATGCAGAAAAGCTAGTTCATGCATTCATGACCTCTAGACTGCACTATTGTAACGCACTTCTAGGTGGTTGTCCTGCTTCTTCAATAAACAAGCTACAAGTAGTCCAAAATGCAGCAGCTAGAGTCCTTACCAGGTCAGAAAAATATGATCATATTACCCCAATTTTACAGTCTCTGCACTGGCTACCTATTAAGTTCTGTATCAGTTACAAATTATCATTACTTACCTATAAGGCTAAATGGTTTAGCCTTCTATCACACACCCTAAGGTCACAAAATGCTGGCCTTTTGGTAGTTCCTAGGATAGCAAAGTCCACTAAAGGAGGTAGAGCTTTTTCACATTTGGCTCCCAAACTCTGGAATAGCTTTCCTGATAATGTTTGGGGTTCAGACACTAGATTAAAAACGCAACTCTTTTGCCAAGCATTCAAATAATGTATAGCTTAAATTGTGAGTGTAGTTGCATCTGATCAAATGTGCATTATTTTTCATTAGCTTGGGTTAAACTAATTTTACGTGGTTGGATCAGCAGCTATGCTAATGATGTCTCTATTTTGTTTCTATGTTTTGCCACGGGATATACATACACAAGCTCCAGTCTGGATCCAGAACACCTGAGAAAGATGATGCTGACCCTAGGAGGACCCCAGATGATGCTTACCCCGAATCAACAAACAGAACTAACAAATATTGCTACAAGTATAACTGCATCATAAAATAATTATTAATTACTAATATGAATAATGTTCATCATCTGGCTGACTATGTCTTGTATTATTTTTTTCTAAAAAAACCTGTCATCCGTGCACAAACTGACAGTCACCACTTATAAGCTACTATGAAATATTGTGCAAACATAATTTTCTGTCAAGTTGCTTTGTAACGATTTGTATTGTAAAAGCGTTACACAAATACACTTGAATTTAATTTAATTTAATTAACTGACCCTCTGATTTTACATGGACTACTTTGTTGATGTTTTTCTTTCTGAACATGGACAGTATACCGTTCACAAAGCTTCAATGGAGGGACTGAGAGCTCTCAGACTAAATCTAAAATATCTTAAACTGTGCTCCAAAGATAAACGGAGGTCTAACATGTTTGGAACAACATGAGGGTAAGTAATTAATGACATAATTTTGCTATTTGGGTGAACTAACCCTTTAAGAATAGCTTTATAATGTATTATAAATACGGGCTTCATAGAAAGTGTTACTGGTCATTCAGTATTATCAGAAGCTTTGCATTGCTTAATAGCAAATTACCCTCCTCCATCCCCAGCTCCTCATCTGTCAGTCAGGATTTAGCCTTCTGATTCTCATTTGAAACATACTAATTCTAAAAGGTGTACATAAAATTGTTGAAATTTAACCATATCTGCAATACATTTATGTTGGTTCTGTTCTGTTTACCCTAGTGGGTTATCACTGTTATCCCTGCTCTCAGGGAGTTCTTGCCCAGAACAATACAGTCTCACTCCAACTCGTCACATATTGACACTTGTTTAGGACACTTTGGAATCGCTTTTTGATGCACAGAATTGTTTGAAGTGCAGGGTCCTCCATTGCTTTAAATAAGAAACCCTTAGCTCAAATATGCAGACACAAATGGCTTATTGTCATGATTAAATTAAATATTGGGCAATAATATTGCCATTATTGCATATATGTCGGAGTGTGATTTTTCAATGTACTGTAAATGGTCACAACACTTTTATTTACATTACACTGTTTATACATTTATGAGCAGGTAACCCAAGCCCTGTCCCTAAACCTACCATCTTTCAATAAAACAAAATATACAGGTGCATCTCAATACATTAGAATGTCATGGAAAAGCTCATTTATTTCAGTAGTTCAACTCAAATTGTGAAACTCAAAATTGTGTATTAAATAGATTCAGCGCACACAGACTGAAGTAGTTTAAGTCTTTGGTTATTTTAATCGGGATGATTTTGGCTCACGTTTAACAAAAAAAAAAAAAAAAAAAAAAAAAAAAAAAACACCAATTCACTATCTCAACAAATTAAAATATGTTGACATGCCAATCAGCTAATCAACTCAAAACACCTGCAAAGGTTTCCTGAGCCTTCAAAATAGTCTTTCAGTTTGGTTCACCAGGCTACACAATCATGGGGAAGACTGGTGATCTGACAGTTGTCAAGAAGTCAATAATTTACACACTTCACAAGGTAAGCCGCAAACATTCATTGCCAAAGAAGCTGGCTGTTCACAGAGTGCTGTATCTAAGCATGTTAACAGAAAGTTGAGTGGAAGGAAAAAGTGTGGAAGAAAAAAAAATCAAAAGGTTAAAATTAAACCTTACAGATAATGTCCCAGCATGAGAGTTTTGTTTGGTGAAAATTATTTTGTAAACATTTCAATTTTTTTTCATAAACGCTGTTGTATCTATGCGCACACACACACACACACACACACACACACATGCACAAAATAGTTTTAATTATAAATTAAAAATGAATAAATAAATAAATAGATTAATAAATAAATAAATGTACAAATCCATAATTTTGAGGGGAATTATGCCACTTTATTTGAATGACAGGCAGTCACACAGTGAGGGAAGCAAGTAATGTATTGGGACTGAATATGAACTTTATTTAATTTTTAATTTTATCGATTGCACCCTAAGAAATCATTTTCCATCATAGAAATATGGCCGCCATTTTGAACTTTTTGAAAAACCTACTTTTTCGAACTCGTCCTAGACGGTTTGTCTCATTCACACGAAAATTGAACCAGATCATCTTCTGTCAGTGCTGACCAAAAGTTATGAAAATCAAATTGATTCGTCAAACCATTTTCGATAAACGCTCAAACCAGGTACATGTTATAACAAGCATGACCTGAAGCTACTTGCTGCATTTTAGCGCAGCACCACCTACTGGTCCGGAGATATGAAAAATTGCTATTTTTGCTTATAACGTCTAAACAGTTTGTCCAAAAATTGGTCTTGTTAGATTCAGGGCAACACGCCGAGTCGACTGATATCCAATTGTACTATTTCGGCCATTTTGACTGTCGGCCATTTTGAATTTTGTGCTAAAATGTTCAGAACACATTTAATTTTCAGAATGCATCAACGGATTGTTATAAAACATGGTATTGGTCATCATCACAATGTCCTGAAGGAGCGTGAGAAGTTTCGAAACAGCGCCACCTAGTGGTGATCATTCTTTTTTAAATGCTTATAACTTTGAGTGTGGTCGACTTATTTTCACAAGACTCATCAAATTAGACTCCTGAAACCTTAACGAGTCCTACAATACCAAACATGCTAGGTTTCGCCTCACGGTTTGTGTAGCGTTGTGATTTAGCGCTTAAAAACCATTTGGCTATATCTTCGAAACCGCTTTTCTGATCGAGACGAAACCACCGTCAGAAGTTCGAAAACATAGGTCGATAGCTATACGCCAATGCCCAAATGTGAAAATATTGATAGTAAGGGGTAGTAAAATTCAATCAAAGTCAAGAGTCAGTCATTTTTTTTTACGTTATTTTTCATATAAATCTATATTCACTATATAAATCTATATTCACTTCTATAACTCTGAAGTGAATTGAGATATTTTCACCAAAATTGACACACATATGTATGGGCTCACTCTGAGGACACATTAAAAAAATGGTGGGACTGAGCCTCTTGGTGGCACTATAATAGAACAAAACATGAAATTCCCATTGACTTCAATGCAGTTTTCTGAAATAGAATGCTATACTAAACAAATGCATTGGTGTAAAACTACGAAAACTCAGAATGTGCAAACAACACCATCCCCTGAAGGTACTCAAAATATTTTCGAAACAGTTATAACAAAATTTCCAAAAAGGCTAATAACTTTTGAATAAATCTGGCTATTGAAATTTCACTGGTTTTAATAGATTCCTTGGGTAAAGCTGAGAAAACCAAGTTTTCCTTATTTGGCCAAACTTCCTGTCCGCCATCTTGATTTTTAGTCAAAATGTACTTTTTCAAACTCCTCATCAACTGTTGGTCCGATTTTCACCAAAATTGAATCATATGATCTTCAGACTGAGCCACCTAACTGATATGGATTTCGTGTCAATATACGAAACGGTTCTCATTTAGCGCATCAACAAATTTACTGGAAGGATGCCAACATGCATTTGAAGTGAAGTGAAGTGAAGTGAAGTGACATTCAGCCAAGTATGGTGACCCATACTCAGAATTTGTGCTCTGCATTTAACCCATCCGAAATGCACACACACAGAGCAGTGAACACACACACACACACACCCGGAGCAGTGGGCAGCCATTTATGCTGCGGCGCCCGGGGAGCAGTTGGGGGTTCGATGCCTTGCTCAAGGGCACCTAAGTCGTGGTATTGAAGGTGGAGAGAGAGCTGTTCATGCACTCCCCCCACCCACAATTCCATCCGGCCCGAGACTAGAACTCACAACCCTTCGATTGGGAGTCCAACCCTCTAACCATTAGGCCATGACTTCCCCATTTGAGGCTGTATCTCAGCAAAGCTTTGGTATTTTTGCACCAGACATTGTATGTGTCATTGTCACCTCACACTGACCATTCCACACTAATTTGTTAACAGCACCACCTATTGCTTACATGTGATAAGCCAATAAATCCTATTACTAGTTGTTGTGTTTATTGTTTTCAAGACATTTTGCCTAAAATAACCTTAAAACGGTTTAAATTACTCATTCCTGCCGTTCGTCTGAAGCTTGCTTCTGTAGTGCTTGGCCCCCGTTATTGCTGCTTGCAGCTATATTTATTATTATTATTATTATTATTATTATTATTATTATTATTATTATTATTATTGAAGTGTTTCAAAGTATGTTTTTTTTTTTTTTTTTTTTCAAGGCTGGCCTTCTCTGAACCTGACACACCAACTTAACAGTCCTTTGTATAGGCAACAATCATGAAACTGACTGACATTGTCAGTACAGTCCAAAAATGTGTTGTTACTGCCAAATATAAATTAAAGATAAAGAGCACAGCATGAGATGAAAGCCTTTCTACCATCACTTCACAAATGTTCCCATTTTTCTGCTTTAAGGCAACAATGCACCATAAATACCATCACGGCACAACCATTCCCCATGGTTCCCATCACCAATTTAGGAATACAAGCTATGGACAAGCTCTCTGGAGACGACACTCTTCAATTAATTTATATCTGCATAAGAAGTAAAAGCCACTGTAATTATTAATTATCGTCGTAATGCATTACCCTAAAGATTCAAAGAGGCTAAATACAACTGTACATTAAAACAGCATTTAGCATTTAGTTTATTTATTCCCTAGTATTAAAGACACACAACATGCTGTCTACTTAGTATTGACTTTCAGTGCAAACTGTAAGTTGTAAAAACAGCCTGCAGTTTCCTTCTTGTTCTATTTTGGCTGATCTGACTCATAAAATTACTTTCACTGGTGCAACCCAATTTATTCAAGCTGATGCTAAATAATATCAATAATATAAATAAAAACATTTAATTTAGATGTTACACATAGCTGAAACAAATTTCATCATTATGGCTTTTATGTTTACATAAAGGTAAGCAGATAAGTAAGTAAGTAAATAAATAACTAGTTTCTGTATTTGACACAATGGCATACTTTGTCAATAAAATACACCGATGGTACTGTACATTTACAAAAAAAATAAAAAAAAAACAAAAAATAAATAAATAAATAAATAAATAATAATAATAATAATAATAATAATAATAATAATAATAATAATAATAATAATAATAAATAATAATAAAAAAATAAATACTAAATCAAATTAAATAAATACACAAATTTATAGCAGCAAAACTTAAATTTAAGGATTAAATATAAATTTAAAAAACACAGTTTAACACTTTTTACAGTCTAATATGCAGTAAAAACTGATTGAGTGACGATGGGACTGTGTACATTTGCAATCTTACTATAATATGTACAACTGACCTGAATTAAAATAAATTTAATTTAAAATAATCACATCTGTGTCACTGATAATAAATACATATTATCTCTACACATATTTATAAAAATACATATCCTCACTAAGAGTCCATATTCAAGTTAAATATGTCACTGAGGAATTGACTAAAAAACTGCAAGTCAGAGTTTGGACAGTGTGTCTGTGTACAGGTACAGTAAAATAATGCGATACAAAGGGTGTTCGCTCAGGAAAAGAATATACGTTATCCTTTGCATGGTGCCCAGTAGAGTAAAGTATTATTAGAGTGAAAATTTATGGTGCTGTTTGCCTCTGTGTTAATTTGTTATTTATTTATTTTCCAGAGCTTGCCCTTGACTCTAATGGAGCGCTGCACCAAATCAATTTGAAAGCTAGTTAAGCTGCTACTCAAAAAACACCACATGCAAAGTGCCTGAATATATTTTGCACACTGTCAAACACCCTTGAACATACTTTAAATGATCTGCTTTTCTGAAATGTGTATGTGCAGAGAGCGAGTGATGAAAAGCAAGAGACAGAGAGTGTCTGCACATCCATAAATGTCAATATAACTATATTTACAATGCATTCTTTAGCACAGCCAAACAGTATTTCAGCATGTAAGCATATTCAGCATCCAGCCACTTCAGCACCATGGACAGCGCACAATAAAACTGAAATGTATAAAACCTTTCACAAATGATTTCATTTGTTGTGCTGATCTATTGTCAAACACTTGCCTTCATTTTAATCAACATCCTTTTCTACAATGCATTGCAAAATCCACATCCACACGTATCCTGCTGACACCAGAGTAATGGGATTAATCACCTACAATGATGATACATCATTCAGAAAAGAGAACACGGATGTGATCAAAGTGGTGCCATGACAACAACTTGCTGCTGAATGCCAACTAGACATAGGCAGTCATTACTGTCATGCAAAGCACAGCTAGTCTCTAACCCTCCGTGCTTCAGTATAAATGAGGTGATGGTTACAATCTCCCATTGGTGCTATGGGCAATCACTCCAGGTGCTATGGGCAACATATTTGGTGCAAATCTTTTAATTGGCCATGAATGGCATAAAATCTATTCCCATTTGCTTTGCACACTCCATTGTACTGAAGTGTGTCATGAGTAACTGTCTGGTTACCGGTAAGAAAAGAAGGCTGTTGTTGCAGAGGTTAAAGAGAAGATAGAATAGGAAATGGCCCATCAGCTGCAGAACACTTCATTGTTCACTGGGCACTGGCAAATCAAAGACTGAGTGGGATCCAGGTCCTCTTATATAAATGTGCCCATTGAGCTGTATTGAATCTATTTTACAGTACAGTACATTTTATTATGTTCACACACCATTGTCTGTCCGATGTGGTTGTGCCTACACTTTAGAGAAAGTGCTGATGATGCATTTGATAGTGTAATATGTGTTTTGAGGGTATGAAATCAGTTTGGAATCAAGCACCTTTCTAGCATTCTCATTGGTCTCATTTGATTGCCTGATGAAACAACATGTTTGCAAAACCTTGTATTTTTTGGAAAGCATTCCATATAGATGACATTGTCAAAATGATCCTCATATGGCTAAAAACTCTGCATTGCGTGTGCCAGGCTAGTAGTTGGTGATGTCACTTTGTAAATAAATATGACATGCCTGGGCACACACATAAAGACTGAACATGTAACGCGCATGTACATGGCATCACAGTTTTCCAAATTTTGTGTTTTCAGGCCCCCAAAAGTGTTTGCATTTTTACTACAGACCTTAACTCTGACAAAGCAACCAAACAAGGACAATGTTAATTTCACACTTTTAAGTGTCTTCAAAATAAATAAACAAATAAATAATCAATCTGGGTCTGATGTTGAACAGAATTTTGACTCCCTGCAAAATAATTTCCCCACTCATTGAGGCTGCTACCTACTTACCTAATCCTAAAGTTCTGGAAGTTTTGGATAACAATATATTTGTAGCTTTATTTTTAAGTAAACAATAGGAAGAAAACAGCAGGAAGAAAGTAAAATAAATCTTAATGTATTTCGTGAATCCTTCTTCTGGTAGTGTAGTAACAACATCTACCTGTACAGGGTTACTGTCATTCTAACCAGATGAACCCTATACATAAAATTCACAATGGGCAGCAGTTTATTAATTTGCTTGTTTGTTACTTGTTCTTTTTGCTGTCATTTATTTGTTTAAATAATTTATTTAAATAATTATATATATATATATATATATATATATATATATATATATATATATATATATATATATATATATATATCAAATTCAAATATATATATATATATATATATATATATATATATATATATATATATATATATATATATATATATATATATATATATATATATATATATATATCACTTTTTTTTTTTTCTGCTTCAGAGTGCTTTAAAACAATATGGACGTGTTTTTTTTTTTTTTTTTTTTTTTTTCACTGTATGGCCCAAATGAATACTGCTTATATGCTGGATCATGGCAGAATGACAGGGAAACAAATAGTCTCTTTGATTCTGCCAGGCAAGTGCATATATCATGGCCACAATGAGGTTATAGATATGGTGCTGCAGTGTCCATCAAGATCAGATTTCAGCACAGCACATATTTCAACATATGGGACATGTAATTCTAATCCTGTCAATAAAACAGGGGTTGTGTACAGTGAGATCACTTACAAGGTCTTAAAAATTTGATGTCACATGTCAGGTCCAATTCTACATTTGAGCGTAAATCAACGGCAATGACAGAACATGAAGGTGTGCACGACTCTGAGAGGCTCAATCTTTATTTATTTATCAAGGTTGATGAATAAGGTACAAGTTCTTTTTCAGCCTTTTTTTTTCAAGCTATTCATGCCCTGACGGGAATGCACAGATGCTCTCCCACAGGCTGAGTCACTAGGATGAATATACAGCTGTCAAAAAATTATAAATGAGCTACTGAAAATAATCATATGAAAATAGGGAAATATTTATTTAGTTAGATTATATATATATATATATATATATATATATATATATATATATATATATATATATATATATATATATATATATATATATATATATATATATATATATATATATATATTGATTGAGCGTCATTCTCTTAAAAGTAATGTCACACAATCTGAGCACACTTTGGTTCAAGTGCATTTCAGTGACTTTAAAAAGAAGTCAGTGCCTTTTCTGACAATGTGTGGCCACATGCACTCTTACAAAAAAAACAAGAATATATATATATATATATATATATATATATATATATATATATATATATATATATATATATAATTATTATTATTATGGTTATTATTATTATTATTATTATTAGTAATAGTGGTAGTAGTATATAGATCCAAAGGGAGATTTCCACAGAAATGCCATAACATAGCCATTTTGAAGAAGCAACTTTTAAGGGATTGGTTTTTAGAATAAACCTTATAAGAATTTAGCATTCATTTTCTGAAGCAAACATGCGATTTTAGCATCCTTCAGCACATCTTTGAGCTCTTTTGTGGAATGACTTACTGCTCTTAATCACAATTTCATTGATGTACAAGGTGAGCTACTGAGCAAGTTTACTATGTCAAAAAGCCATAAATATGATTATTATGTCATGCAAACGTGAAAAAAAAAGGTTTATAAATCATGCACTATGGTATTGAAAATGATTTGATGTCAAACCAGTATCTATGCAAATAACGATGCAAAAATAAGTCTTTGTTAATGAATGATTTGCCCCTGTGATCATACAGTAAACTGAAATAAACAGAAGTTGTTAATGATTTACTGCATCTAAAAGTACGTTTGCAATGAGATTCATTCATTAATTCATACATCCATTAATTTATTTTATGTGAAGATCATTTTATTAATCTAAAGATGCTTTTTCACACTCTAAAGAAAACTTTGTGCTATTGAAAGATTATTTGTGGAACTACAGATTTTTAAGTGTGTTCATGGTTGAAACTAAACTTTTAACTCCACTAGGCTTAGGCTGTAGACAGACATTATGATAGTTCCCGGGGCAGCTTTCTTGCTTGTATCCGCTTTTGAAAACAGCTTATATTTGCATTCACACTAATGAAAAACTTTCAGACATTCAAACTTCATCTCTCATTCAGATTTTTTTTCATCTTTCATTCAGATCATATAATCTCACTTTATCTTTTCATCTCACTTCGTCATTTTTTTTTTTTTTTTTTCACAGTCCAATCTATTTCGGACATCACAGTCTCAGAGGAATCATTTTGAATGGCTTTTTAGTTAAAGGTCACTGTCATTTGAATGGAAAACGAATGACAGCTAATTTTAGTTCCGAATTAAAGGACAGAGTACCACTCCCCTTTTGTCAATCACATATCATTCATGAAACAGTTCATTTTAATCATAATGCTTGTTTTTAAAGTTATTAACTTTCTGGTTATTAGTTTCAGAAAACAAACAAAATATACAGAGCCACGTTTTAATGACTGGCAGGACAGAGGTAAGCAAACACCTCTAGAAATGTCACAGCCTAGAATCTGCAACCGGAGAAGAGACTGTTATTCCGGACCCTTTAAGTAATGCATAGCAGTTACCACTAAGACCACTAAGAGAAACACAATGATTCCAGGGGTCACTGAGTGAAGGTGACCTTTTTGATTCAGATCAAGTATACTGGCAAGTACTTTAACAGACTTTGTTCTTTTTTCCCTCTCGCTGACTGAACACAGCTCATTATCAATTAATCAGTGATACACTTACACATTTATTTTTTTTAGTTGTTTCATAAGTAATCCCATTCTTTGCATCTTGTTTTGTAAATATTTCATAGCCTGGGATTCATAACACCTGTTTATCTTTTTGAGAGTACTCTGTGCTTTCATAACATATCTCGAAAGGCTCAGTAATCCCCTTTATTCTATTCTCGGTTTTGATTAAAAGGACCGAAACGGAGAGACAGAGACCCTATCCGTCTAACAGAAACAAAACATGTCTGTTTGTTCAAGTTTCAATTAGCACCAGCACAGAATCTGCTGCAAAAGCAATGAATGTTGCTGCGGGCACCGTGACCCAGATGGTAGCTCTTGAAACACACAAAACATGAGCAGTGCTAAATGCAAAAGATTGATGGGCTTTATTAACGCCAGAGCCCATTACCTCTTTGAAGAAGTGAGAATTTCTGTTCAGGGTTTTTTCATGTTTCCCTTTAAGCAGCTTATTTCAACGAGATTGAAACAGTATTTTAAAAGAAAAAAAAAATGACAGCATGCATGCATGTGTGTGCCAATTCTCACTATTAACTTGTGGTTTATTAGAATGCTTATTACTAGCATATTGACCATTCATTAGTCATTGTAAAGCACATATTAATGCCTTATTCTGCATATTTTAGATCCTTTAATCCTACCTAAAACATAACAGTTACCTTACAAACTATTAATAAGCAGCAAATTAAAAGCTTATTAATTAAGGAAAAGTCATAGATAATAGATAGCTAATAGTGAGAACTGCTCCCCAAACTGAAATTGCATTATTATTATTATTGTTATTATTATTATTGTCATTATTATTAGCATTAGCATTATTATTAGCATTTGTATTAATAAAATGAAAATAGTACTTTACAGTAAGATTTCATTTTGAATATATATATATATATATATATATATATATATATATATATATATATATATATATATATATATATATATATATATATATATATATATATATATATATTGATAATATAATATAGATATTGTTAATTTTAACTAACAATTAATCTAAATTCTACAAAATTTACAAGTACATTTTTTTTAAATCAGAACTAACATTAACAAAGGTTATTAAATTATTTTAGAATATATATTGTTAATTTTCACTTCATGTTATTTATGGCATTAACTTATCAACGTTAACATTACAACACTAATCTATGCAAAATCTCTCAAAAAATCAGTGCTGGGAATCCACTATACAAACATTCACACACATGAAAATGCCATCTGGAACCAATAGGATAGTGACTGTACTGTACATCGAAATCATTCCAGGAGCACATTTTCCTTTGATATATGATCATGATCAATAATATTGGAAGAAAACCAGAAGACACATATTGAAAAAAAAGTAGTTTGGCTGAAGTTTGCAGTAGAATACCAACAAAGAGGATACAAAATTCAGCACGGATACCCCTTGAATAATTACAAGACTTTGGTCTTTGATGTTGCCAGTGAAAAATGTACGGTTTCATCTCGACAGAAAAGTGACCGTTTAAGCAATCTTCTATGACACATACGATTCAGCAGTGATGGGCCGATGCAGCAGTCATTGTGAATGGAAGAGCTAAGTAATATCTCGTCAAATGCTTTAAAAGACCCCTAAAAAGACTTGCATTGTAGGATCACTTAAAAAAGAAAGAATATAAGAAAGATAGACTTGCAATAAGAGGGTTTATACATACTGTGCAAAGCATGATGGGAACATCTAATCTAAATACAGATGGAGGGATGATCTCAGGGGTGAGATGATGAGATCAGAAAAGCCTCTTTGAAGGGTGCCATGCACGGACATATGAGAATTTGACAATATCCCTCAACTTAAAAATCATATGCTTGATTTCACCGCAGCTTGCTATTGCTTTTCAAGGCTTGGATGCCTTCTCTACATACTATATGCGTTTTATTTTGCCACTATCAGCATTTTTGCCTGGATTGGTCTTTGGTTATCATACACATTTATTTTATTTTTATTTTTTTGCCGAGGAAATGAGGAAGCTGAAAAGGTCCATTACTGTCTAGAATAGGCAGAGATAGAAATAGAGTGGAAAAAAAGACAACCATTTACTTTCTGACTCGAGCGTAGCGGATTAAACTAGGTGCAGGTGTAATCAAAAGCCATGATTGCGGTATACTCCTGTGACATAATGCAGCAAACACTGCATGGAAACAGTATTGCAGGCTATCGTCAAAAGGAAAGATGTGTGTGCTATGCATATTAGAGTGATTGAAGGTCACATTGAGGAATACTTTGGACATAAGTGTTCTGAAGTATCTCTATCCAACTTATTTTGCAACGCAAAAGCAAACTGTTTTCGTATGCATGACTTTTGTTTAATTAGCCACTATAGGTACACTCTTAAAAATAAAGGTGCTTTCACAATGCCATAGAAGAACTTTTTTGTCTAAATGGCTCTATAAAGAACCTTACACTTCTGAAGAACCTTTCTGTTTCACAAAGGATTATAAAAAGTTAAGAAAGAGATGGTTGTTTAAAGAATCTTTGCGCTACAAACTGTTTTTAGTATTAGAACAATACATTCAAATATTAAAAGAAACACAAGTTTGCAACATCAGGCAGCATGACAAGCTTTTTTGTAAGGTAAACATAGCCTAACTGAAGCGGAATATCTCAAAGATTACAAAGAAATGAATGGATTAATTAATTAATTAATTCATATTGTGATAGCATTCTGTGAAACTGTTGGTCAATTTGATTCACGAAAAAGTAAATTTGCTAAAAAAAAAAAAAAAAAAAAAATACTAACATTTGTTATGATATATTTATTTACATTATTAAATTGAGACCTATGAAATTCTGTTTTATATTTTGATTTAAATTGGATGGCTTAATGACCTATTCTATGTCTGTTCTAAAATCTAGTCACAAATGGCTGGGCTTACCTCTATATCAAAAATAAGGTGAAAAGAGGAGGGAAGGCATACATGTCGAACTATTTGTGTAAATAAATACATGCAATATGAAGGTATATTTGTATAAATATGTAGATATAACCTAGGATATATTAGCAATATGTGAAATTATCCATAATTTAATTGGAATAGTGACTACCAACCTGAATTAAATTTGACAAAGTAACCCTGTTTTAAAAAAAAATCTACTGACTTTTTTATTTTTATTTTTGTATTTATTAAAAGAGCATGAAAAAAAAAAAATAATAATAATAATTCATTATAAGGTTATGCTCTGCCAGGAACACCCTCTACTCCAGTTTGAACACAGCACTCATTATTCCTATGTCAAAATATTCAAGAGCTGAATTAGAAGCCCACTCAGAAGCAGCTAAAACTCAGATGAGATATTTTTCCCCACTTCAAACAATCAATGGTGATTCTGAGTTCATTAGCAATGAGGTGACAGAGTTAGTTTAAATGATAGTTAAAGTACTTCACTTTCTGTTTAAACTTTACAGACATAGGTAAAAAGATTAAGTAGCAGCCTTTTCATAATGATTGTTCTTCTTGATGCCTTTGGCAGTTCATTATTCCAGCTATATATATATATATATATATATATATATATATATATATATATATATATATATATATATATATATATATATATATATATATATATTATTAATTTTTTTTATTTTATTTTTTTTATGTGTGCAGCTAATGAGGAGATAAGACATGACCATTTGCCTTATGACAGACCATTCTTTTTTTTCTTTTCTTTTTTTTTTCTCCAACATGAGTCATGCTTACTGAGAATGAATTGTGTCAACTCAGTGCATCATTCATTTGCATGTTCTGTCTGTGTTATTTTAACAACTGACTCTCTAAAATGTAACAAAAATCTGGTGATGACAAACTAACAAATATTGACAATAAACTATGCTGAAAACAATGTAGACACCACAAACGTTTTATTACAGATGTGCACACTTTATTATAACTGTTGACAACAAGCACCCGCTTTGCCCATTGACAGGCTTGAAAGACCAAGGACAATTGTTAATATAACTCAGACTAGATTATTCTGAAAGAAGAAAGTTACATACACCTAGGATGCTTTGAGGGTGAGTAGAACATGGACGCATTTAAATTTTTGGGTAATCTAACCCTTTAAAATAAAGTGTGACGTATGCCATGCCATATTGGGAATAAACAGCTTCACTCCACCACTGCAGTCCAGACAACTGTATCGTCTGTAGTCTCTCTGTGTCTTGGTTTTTCACACTCTTCTTCATCATTTGTTTGTCATAGGATGAATAACTTGTGCCACGATTGCTAGAAAATATACAGGAGCATCTCTTTTTTTTTTTTTTTTTTTTTTAAGAAAATTTGGTTTATTGCCTTCTTTTCATTACAGCACAAGGCTAACTAATAAGCTTTCTTTGTATAAAAAGAAGGAAAATCCTGAAAAGAATGGCAGTACCTGCTGCCATGCTAAACCAGCGGATCTGTTCTATAGCCATATTATTTCTGTGACATAGGAAAAGGTACTGTATTCAATGAAATATTGGTTTTACTGTGGAATATCATGGAATTTGGCAAATTTTGGATTGAATAATAATAATAATAATAATAATAATAATAATAATAATAATAATAATAATAATAATAATAATAATAATAATAATAATAATAAAATAAAAATAGATCAATTACTGCTCAAACTGCTATTATTAAACTGCAAAACTTATATTTTTTACAGATACAGATATACAGTCTACAGATATTTATATTTCAATATAAAGTCTGCATGAAATTCAGGGTCCATACACTGTGTTAATATTAAGGAATTTTCCATACTGATTTCACACAAGTATTTTAAATGTACACTGCATTGTGATGGGTTTTAAGATTAAACTAAATATACATAAACTAGATAAACATAAAATCCTTGCAGAAAATTGATGCAAAAAAGACAAAAACAAAAACATTACTAATCAGTTATGTTAATTGAACAATAATTTAACAATTTAATTTAATAAAATTCTAAACAAATTTACAGCAATAATTAATTCAGATTAAGGGAAATGTCATATCATTTCAGTGTCAGCAATACACAATGTTTTATCTCAAATGTGGGAGGTTTGTAGACACAGTTTACATGCCTTGTGCTTTTTATGAAGTATCACAAAAAAAGAATCCCATTTACTCAAGGAAGATGCATTACACAATCATTTCAGATTGATTGTCCTTATATTTTGATACTGATCCTGTACATATTCTCCGAATTAATCTGTGCAAACTTGGGGGACTTCATGCAAAATACATCCAAAGGCATCATCCTTAAGTTTTGCCAAGGCTGCCAAGAGGATATATGATGGTGTGTTTTACAGAGCAGGTTTTTGAACACATCGAAACTCACAAATACTTTACAAGAGCATCAATTATTTTGCAAGAGCAATCTCTATACGCACATTACATTTAAAATTTATGTTGCATTGACAGCAGGAACCGCATGTATAGCTTTAACTGATCTGAAACTCCAGAATCACTCCGTGACCATTTCCTCTCACCACAAGTGTTTGCCAGCAGGAGGGCACATAAAGGGCGAGAAACTCCAGAACTCCCACCTCACCTCTTCCTCCACACACTTTCCAATTAATCACGCTGTGGCTTCTTTCACACTGGAACTGTTAGGATTCGCTTAGTGTCCAGCCTCTCCCATCTGTCACTACAAAGCTTCCAAGCAATTTCCAACAAGATGGTACTTAATTATAATACAAAGGCCCCTGACTTCGACTTCCTCTGTGACCCATGAAATGCTGTGATATTGTCTGCATTGCAACTTCATTGTCTGGAAAGTATGACTCGCTCTGGCAGCTCTGTTAGGGAAGGCGGGCCTTTCATATGGGATAGCAATTTGAATTGCTTCACTCCAGTAGTTCATGGCTCCAGGGTAGGCATGGTTATGATTAAGAGAGGGAAGGAAAGAGACAAAATGATTACACAGAGATGAATACTATGATGACAGACGTCACAAGACACCGTGCATGTGCATAAAAGGCTAAAAAAAAAAAAAAAGTCTGCAGATGCTAAGCATATCAAATTAGTATGCCAGAGCATTTAAGACACACAACTCCCAATGAGACCATGTACCACGTTTGTTTGTACAATTTGGAGAGAAAGTAAAAGATAAAAAAAAATAAATAAAATAAAATCCTTGGCCCCGATTCACTAATATCTTAAATCTAGGGTATTATTTGCTTTGTGATATCCAACAAATTGCAAGCATGCTCTGTAGGTCTATTGTGGGGCATTTCCTAAGAGTTGTGAAAACAGTCATACATGTGAATTGTCTTATTAATTTAAAGAAGACTTTTTGAGTGTGGTTAAATTTGCCAAATATTAGCCTAGCTATTTATTTGCAAATTAATTAATACCAGAAATATCTTACTATGCAAAAGGGAGAGATGCTCACCAGAACGTTTTTGTTTAAAAAAAAATTTGACCCTGAAAAAAAAAGGTGAAACAAAAAGCACATTTTAAAAAGACAGAAATAAAACTAGTACTTTTCAGTTGAAAATCATGGTTTATTTTTGTAACGGTTTTGATGTCCACATGTTTCTTTTTTCTTTTTTTTTCTTTTTTTTGTTTGTTTGTTTGTTTTTGAAGAAATTATAGAGGCTGAGTCATCTGGCCAAAAATTAAAGATTAAGTGAATATTTGAATTAAATGTTTGGCCAATAGCCTAAACAAGGATTTGATTGTCCTGGAAGTGTAGCAGCAGCAATTACCCCTTGGCTCGCTTTGCAGGCATTTGTAATGACATGTTATGTACCTAAATTGCTTATTTATTTTTATTAGCCTACATTATGTATTTAAACAGTGTTATTAACTAATCATTACTGCCTTGTTGTTGTTGTTGTTTTTTTTGGTATAATCTATTTTAAAGGCTATTGATGGCTTAGATCTGTATTTATAAAAAAAAAAAAAAAAAAAAAAAAAAAAAGTAAAAAATGTTTATATTAATATTTCTTTTTTAATTATTATTTGAAGTAACAAAACCCTGGTTAATTTGTGGTTACCATGGCTACAATAACAATGAATTTTGGAGTTCTTTTTGTTAAAACTAGGGCTAATTTTTGTAAGAGAACATGGAAAGTCAAAGAGAATATTAGATGTGTTGTTGGTGGTGACATTATTTCCAACATTACAACACGTTATAACGCCAATAGCCAGAAAAGTTCAACAGGAATGTGCCTGCATGCTTGGGCTTCCTTTTACTGTTAACAAATTATTTACTATTTATTTTAATAAATATAAATATATATAAGGTGTGCATTCCTCTTCAAATGGTATTGAGCTTTAACATTCCAAAACATTTGAATAAGCAGCATAATTTACATATGATTTACAGTTTATTTTAATAAATATCACACATATAAATGGTGTGCATTGTAGTTGACACCTAGATGAAAAGTTTACAGTTGTTTTTATGACTGTAAGAAAATCTCTTCAAATGCTATTGACGTTAGAAAAAAAGTATATACCAATATCGCTTGTAACTTAAACCTAAATTTGTGAATTTCTCTGCGCCGGATTACTGATGTCTTTTCCACAGGCATAGATGTCCATCCATCAATTATGAGCATTCAACGCAAATATGAGGAGCGAGCGGTCACGGATGGGGGAATGATGGTACTTAGTTTTATTTATTTATTTTTTTTGAGCAACTGGGATAGTGCCCCCCTGGGAGTTGGTGCAGAACGCAAACTGTGAACTCTGTGTATAGGGACCGGCGGTACTGTATATACATATATAAAAGGGAAACCAACTATATCTGGTGAAATCTACAACTTTGAAATCTAAAAAGCCAATTCTCAGCACATTTCGTTGGTATATACAGTAAGTTCAGACATTCTTACTTTCATTAAATTAATTAATTAATTCAATCATTACTTCAACCATTTTATCTACTGTATACATTTAATTTGTTGTCGCTATGTCTTACATTAAGTATATACATGTGTTTCCATGACTTGAAGACTTAAATATTTAATTGTATGTGATACATTGAACATTGTCATTGTTACATTAATTTATATATATATATATATATATATATATATATATATATATATATATATATATATATATATATATATATATATATATATATATATTAAATATATATTTAAATATATAGCCAACTGTCTGACATAGATAATGACTTGTTGAAATTGTAACAATGATTTGTTATAGTCTTGGAGGCATCCGTTAAAATGGGTTGAACAGTGTAAACAAATATCTAATGTTTTGGACCATATGCAAAATTTCCAGCAAATGTTTTGCAATGTTAAAAAATATGCTAAAATATATTATTAAAATGATTATTATTTTGTGCTGGAGCTAGTTTAAATATATACAAGACATATACAAATCTGAACCACTAGTCCAATCAGACCTGCTAGCTGGGCTTTTGACTTTTTTTGAGTCCTTTTGATACTCACAAAGACAGCAGGCATATTTATGTGATTGGATGAGTGTGTGTCATGCAAAGGCCCAGCAATACTGTATATGTAGCCTATGCACATTATGCTTAACAGGGCTAAAAGTAGCCAGACCGTCCACCATCATGACTTGACTGCCCAGCATGGCTGTTTCCCAACCGTTTTTCTTGATTGGATGGCACAATGTAATCTAGTTGAATTACAAGATGGAGTGCTTTAACTATGTATATAACTTCCACTTTAACCAGTACACATTCAAAGAAGAAAAGGAAATAAAGTGGTGACTAGGAGCTAAGGTGTTGGAATGATGTTGGATATCAACAGAATACTATCAAACAACAAAGAGCCATTAATTTACAAATGTGACACTAATTATGAGAAATTTCATTCAGTCACCAGGGATCTAATTAATTAGCAAACCCACTAAACACAATGAAAAAAAAATGCAATCTTTTGTTTGTGTATTTCCTTTATATTAACATATCACAGCTGTATGGTTACATTGAAACAAACAGCACTCTACACAGGATAAATATCTGATTGCAAACGTTTGATGTCAGTATGTTTCTAAGTTAACAACCAGATTAAATTTACACAAAACTTTTTCACTTTGTTATGCATTTTTGTAATTTCTTATTCGCACTTAAAATTTAAAATAAAGATGTCTACTTTTGTTTATGTAAAATGTTGCCTTTATAGGCAGCTCACTATATTCTGAAACGGAGTATGTGAATCAAACTGAGAAATCTAGAAAGGCTCACTCGACTGTACCTCGTACCCTCACCTCTACAATACTACAGAGATCAATGCTGGGACCCCTGCTGTTCTCCATTTACATCACATCTACATCTCATTTCATTCTTATGTTTCTACATCTGTGATCCCAGCAAGATCCACAACATGCTCCTCATATCATATCAACCTGGTTGTCCAGCATCACCTTAACCTTAATGTTGACAGAATGAATTCATATTCCTTACCTTAACTCATCAAATCTATCTCAGTGGATGGTTACACAGTAGATGTCACTAGAGATATATATATATATATATATATATATATATATATATATATATATATATATATATATATATATATATATATATATATATATATATATATATATATATAATAATAATAATAATAATAATAGCTCCAGGATAATGAAACAAGCTACTAGTCTGATCCATGCTTGAAGGGTTACAACTCTGTCAACCTTTCAGTTGGTCACCCTCGACGTCACGTCAGTGACCGATGAATTGGGATTTTGAATTGGGAAAACAGGCTCTGAGGCTATACTGTGGACTTTACAAATATGATATCCATTTATGTCTCATATATGGAACCCAGCTTTTTATCGGTTCTCAAATATTCATAGAGTGAAGGCCTGGTGCTGGAACCTCTCTTTGGATTTCGACAGGGTTTACAGTATGGACACTCTGGAATAGTTTTAGCAAGCCAACACTAACCAGAGCCTCTCAGTGCCACTTCCCATTTGAGGTGAGAACAAAGGAGGATACTGTCTCCACACGAAAGCTATAGAATCCAGTGAACGTGTTCGGGGTCACCCAGTCCACAGCTCTACAAATATCTATAGTGAAGTGGATACTGCTGAACTTGGGGATGCCGGGCGAACTGAATCACACATCTTAGGCTGATGGTCTGCAGAAGCCAGCGAGACTGGCTAGGTAGCACTAGCCAGGCACCCAGAAACCATGCAAGTGGGACCAATAGAACCACCACCATACATTCAGAGGGGCAGCGAGGTGGAATGCAGGGACCCAACTCAGGCAGCTTGTGAGCGGACCAGAGGGGGGTCTGAGTGTGCTGTGCAATGCTTACTTGGTTCCTCAGGTTGGTAGAGGGTGCAAGAGTAGGGCATTTGTTGATGCTCTTGAATGGCCAGCTGCTTGGTCTGGAACACAGGGGAATTAAGGAAATGAACTTTGTCGGCATCCCTTTTATTGACCAAACACAGGCAGAGGTGGCACTCTGTGTGGACAAGTGTGGACATCGCATGACCCAGAGAACTTGCGCTGAACTCTGTCGCTCTTTCAGATCATCCAGATCATGACCACCCTCATGCAGGTCCTTCAGAGCCTTGGCCTGGTGCACCTGCAGTAACGCTGTAGCGTGTAAGGCGGAAGCAGCTTATCGACAGGCAGTAAAGGCAATGCTATACAGGCCAAATGAGTACATACAGACCCAGGAGGGGAGGCACGTTACACCCTGCTAGGTGGAGGCAGTTTTAGGACACAAATGTTATGCCCCTTGCCATACTGTGATGGCGTGTTCAAGTACCGAACACTGGCGCGAAAGGACAAAAACAATAAAACCCATTACAAACTAACCATTTGTTGTGGGGACATAATTGTCTATTTGTCAAGTGGGGACATAGATATACATTATAATGACTTATACTTTGTCTTTATGCATTGCATCGCATGTGATGGAAATGTTACCCCCCTCACCTTACTGTGATGCGTGTCCAGCACAACAGAAAAAAAAAAAAAAAAAAAAAACATTACAAACAAGGCGTTTGTTACATACAGTGGGTCATAATTACGAATTATAATGACTTTTTAAGCATTGCGTTTTATATTGCGCCACACAAACAAAAAAACATGTCTGCATTTGTGATCAGAGAAACAACAAAGAACAAGCACTACTCTACACTGCTCAAAACTCACGTTTGAATCATAAAATGGCAAATTTAAAAAATACAAATTATTTAATTATAAAAATACTTACCTAAATACTGTGAGTCAGAAACGCTAGAATGTCCTTACAAAGAGTGAGAAATGGCCGGCGGGCCTGAGTGAGTGGCAGCCGGTGGCTAGAGTGAGGAACGACTGGCGGATTCAATGAAAGAGCGGCCAGGGGCTTGCAGCAACCATATGTAACAACTCCGCTTTGCCACAGTGAAAGTCTTCACAGCATGAAGTTGATGTATTTCCTCACCTTCCAGCACAGATCAGCTCTAGGCATGACAAAGCAGATATTATCCTCATTTGGAAGGCCAAACAAAGTAGTTTGGCTTTCACAATGAAACACACATGTCATCTCCATGACATGGTGCTGGCAGCAACAGCAAGAATAAAATATACACCTTATTTTTTTTGCATGAACATTTGGGAGGCATTAAGCAAATCTTCCCAAACAGTGACGTAGACATGTGGGGGCATGTTTAAACTAGGTGTTTTAAGTAGACATTGAGAAGTCTTAACTTATATAAAGAATATCTCTTTGGATTTGAGACTTTAGTCTTTGCAACTTTACAGATCATCCTTATGACCTAAGAGCTTATAACACTCCAAAGAGAAAGGACAAATTTTACATAGCATTTACAAAACATTATATGGCCACTTTAAATATGTAAACGTATAATGTCTACATTATAGTCGGCATTATAGTCAACTCTCCCAGGATCAGGAAGCAGTTCTCCATAAAATGAAATGCACACACCCGAAATTTTGGTTTGAATTGTTCTGGAACAGTGTTGCAAATACAACTTAACCACTGATTTCTAGCTGTGTAGTCATTTGAAAGGCCAAACAATGAAACACACCGCATCTCCACAAAATGGTGGCAGCAACAATACTACAGCGAGAATCAAAGTTACGCCATCTTTATGTGAGTGAACATTTGTGCGTTGTTATGCAAATCTTCCCACATCATGATATAGAAAAGTGAGGATGTGTTTAAACGAGGAGTTTTAGGAGGGTATGGTTGACGCTTAACTTTAATACATATTTTTTTTTTTTTTTTTTTTTTTTTTGCATTTGAGACTTTAGTCTTTGCAACTTTAGGGTTCTTAACTATTCATGAACAGCTTTTAACACTCCAAAGACAAAAAGAAAACTTGAAATTGCATCATATAACCTCTTTAAAACTTCAAATGTACAGTTAATTGTGTCAGAAATGTTGAAGAAACTTAATGCACTCTGATAACAGGAAATGCTCTTGAAACAATCAAACTGTGTGTGTAGGGGGCATATTTATATAAGTGTAGTAGCTCTGATTCAGAAATTCAACACAGGAACATTATGTTCATGAGTATCCTAAAAAATACTTGTATAATTCTCCCTTCTTATTTTTGCTCTATTTCATAATTATTTTAATACTGATCCAAAATATGGCATAGACTCTGTGAAGACAAAAGCAGTAGCTTGGCCTTTGCTACAAAGATACACTGACATTTTACCATCAGAGATCTGCCCTGAGCCACTGAATATTAGGAACACACCATGAGCAAAACCAAAAACACTCTAAAATTTTTATGCACTCTTTATTGCACCTTCTGCCCCTTCTATTACACCCATAAACACATAAACACTCCTAACCCAAGTCTCTTGCTATAAACCCTGAGAAAGATATACCGCAGATTGCAATCAATTTGATTCAATAAGGAAATGGAATAAAATATTAAGTGTGTTGCTTAATGCACACTAAATCCAAGGTCAGGACTCTATTGCAAGTGCCAGTCACATTGTTGACTGTACCATCTGTTCGTATATGTGACCATTTAACAGTGTATCTCTATTACGAGGCTGTGATTTATCAGTAAATCATTATGCCATGACTCATTCCATAATTTCACTCTTTCATTGTAATGTCAAAAGGCTACATATAATGCAAACATCATCTCCTGCTTGAATTAGATTTTTTTTTCTGCCGGTATGTATGCAAATTGGGTGGGTGGAGAGAGGATGTTTTGCATTTGCCATAAAGCTCTAAAAGCTTAGGTCACGAATATTGTTTACAAGTGCCTTCTCTGTGGCAGTATTTACATGATAATGTTTAATACCGTGTTTATATTACTCACACAGAATGCCCCCTTCAATACATAGGGCCATTACGTACAGAATAATAGTGTGTGTTTTCATTGTAAATTGAAGAATGTTAGATGACACATGCCGAGCTGCATAAAACAATTCTAGAATGTAATATTCATGAAAGACGACAAAAGCCATCGATCTTTGGTGATGTTTTTAATGGCAAACGATTTTAGTCATGACAACAGTAAGCTTGCAGTTTTTTTTTTATTTAATTTTTTTAGACCGTTTGCTTTCTTGATAGCCTCCATTAACGATGGTTAAACTATTGAGCTTATGAGTTACTATCTGTATTACCCTCTAAATCTTTTTTTTTTTTTCTTTTCTTTTTTTTTTCTCCTTTATGGTAAGAGAGGCACTTCCCAGATAATATGTTTTAGGATCTCATATATAAAATAAAGTAATAATCAGATCTACTGTATTATATATTCCCCCAAGAATGCTTCTGGCCATCTTAAAAAAAAAAAAAAAAAAAAAAAAAAAAACCTTATAGGTATTTGGTACGGAGCCCCACACATGACATGCAAGAAAAATTTGTAGGCTAAATCGTAATTAATTCCCTCAATGTACTAAAACGTGCACACGATTACTATTGCGTTTCCTCGATTTCATTCACTCGATTTATAAATTGTGTGCACGATTTACTAATTTGTTCCATTGATTGGCAATTCGAGTGAACGCAATACACTCTAAAAAATTCTCGGTTGTTTTTTCAACCCTAATGCTGGGTTGAAACTAGGGGTGTAACGATTCACTCGTTTTCTTGATGCATCGATTGCAAACCCTGTCGATTCATATGCATCGATCTTGAAACATGATTTTTTAATCGTGAATCACCCGATCTTGAACAGCAGTCGATTCAAAATGATAAGAATCGAATGAATCGCGATTTCTATAGTGATTCAATGCTTTCAAAATTTATACACATTAAATTACTACACGCACAAATTAATGGAGACCTTGAAGAGTGTTCGTGAATCGTGCCTCTTATCTGTCCTTCACGCGCTCCACTGTTTACCACCTGATGAGACTGTCACAGGATTGCGCTCGCGCTCCGTTCGTCTCTGACGCAGCTGACGTGTGATCTACAGGACTTGTGGCCAGTGCCGGAGCCGTCTACAGCTATATTTATTGCATGGACAGAGCAGAAATGTAAGTGTCTAAATCATACGCACAGATCCATTGAATGATAAATGTTTTTAAACAATGCGGATGAACCGAATATACGAAGGAAACTTTTAAAATTAACCACAGCATTAACAACGACCTTGAAAGAAGAGCGCAAGATTTATCTGATAATCAGATGCATGAAAGTAGCGTTTGTTTCATTAGCAAACAGACATCTGGCGCGTTTTCTCTCAGAATCATTCGCTGATGGAGAGGAAAAGTTAAAGATGAAGACGTTTTCTCACTGAAAGATAAGCGATCTCGCTCTCATAGACGTGCAAGGCTTTATCTGCAGCTAAACTGAATAAAAGCAGAATGAACTGATGAAACGAACAAACAAATTGTTTATGAATGATGCAGTGCTAATTGACATTTATTACAGTACAGAAACTATAAAGTATATTTTCTACCTCATTCTGTGCAGAAAATGTAAATAATTGCTAATTGAATGTAGCCTAGTATATAAAACAATCATAAAATTGCCATTAGGAAAAAAAATATCGATTACAAATTATTGATTATTGTCCAGCAGTGTATTTGATTTATTACAGCTAATTAAAAGTAATTAAAAAAAGAAGATAATTCCTTGTAAATAATAATAATAATAATATTTATTATTATTATTATTATTATTATTATTATTATTATTATTATTATTATATAGGCTGCATAAATAAAATGATTGTATTTGACATTTATGTCACTTCTGAAATTATGGCTATGCCCCTGGTGTGACAAAATGTTAGCTTATACATAATACTCTTTAAGCTCTTTTTTAAAAACTTGGCTTACATACATTTTTACGTATGCCATGTTGCATCATTAAACTAGCATTTAACAATGGACAATTTTTTTTTTGTTTGTTTTTTTTTTTTTACCTATGATTCTCGAACCATAAATGCTACTGTAATTTGCCCCCTGACTAAGCATTTAAAGAATTTAGTAGAAGCATTTAAATAATCCCATGAATGCACTTAAAGAATACAGAATTGAATCTTTATAATCGAATTGAATTTAATTGTGAATCGAATTGTTATAAATTTGCAAAAATCGTTCTTGAATTGAATCGAAAACCTATGAATCGTAATCGAATTGAATCGATGCCTACCCAAAGATTCACAGCCCTAGTTGAAACCATTGGGTAGGACTTTGGGTTGTTTTAACCCAAGTTTGGGTTGAAAATTGGTCTCGATATTAACCCAACAGGGCTGGGATGAGAACGTGGACGTGACGGAGAGCACACACATCACGTTAAGATCGTACGTCTCCAGTGTGAGCAGACGCCATTGTCTCAGCGTGAAAGAAGTGAGAAGCGAGTGAAATACATTATGGTAAGTAAAGATTACGTTCATCGTTTTCCCAGTTGTATGAAAGGCAAAAGGTTTTATGAAAGGCGGAAACAAAGGAGCTTAACGTTATATATATATATATATATATATATATATATACCGGACACGGTTTTTGCCTCAGATACGAAGTTCGGACCCCACTTTATATTAGGTGGCCTTAACTACTATGTACTTACATTTTAATGAATAATTTTCTACAATGCACTTATTGTGTACATACATGTTTTTACATTGTACTTATATTTAAAAAAAAACTACATGTAATTACATCTGTATTTAATTTCTAATTACATTTATAATTACACTGTTGACCCATACTTTACACCTTATCCCACCCTTAAACTTACCCATACCTCCAACCCTCTCCCTAACCTTACCCCTGTCCCACCTCAATTGCAGCAAAAGTGTTTTACAATACAATATGAACACAATAAGTACATTGTACTTATTTTTTTTATGTAAATACATAGTAGTAAAGGCCACTTAATATAAAGTGGGACCCGAAGTTCTTAACTGCCTCATTTGACGTTACTGAATGGAAGAGGTACTTTAATATAATGACAGTGAATGTCTTGTCATATTTACATAAGATTTTACATTATCTGCACTTTTTGAGGGGTTTATAGACGGTTATGGTTACGGTTACACTCATGTTAATTTGTTATCTTATATTTCACAGTTAAACTGAATGTACGTTAGTCTCCTAAAGGAAATGCCATTGAGACTAGCATATTTATTTTGAGGATGTTGAAGTGGTAATTGTTTAATTAAGATTTGCATGTAATATTTCAGACTTGCCGAGCTTGTCTTCACTGTGTCTGCATCGAGAGTTAAAGACACAGAAGCTGTTTGTGTGAGGAGTCACAGACTGTGTGAGGAGGAGGCGGTGTTCTTCTGAAGAGAGGGACAGACAGTTTAAGGCCAGTAAACTTCAGAATTCTATAAATTTATCTTCATTTTTACTAAGACTAAAATAATGTTTGTTTTTGTAGATGTTGAAATCCAGAGACAAGATAACTTCATTCTTTTGAGACTGATGGGATTTTTTTTTTTTTTGTTGTGTTTTGTTTTGTTGTGTTGTGCCCTGCCGGTTTACTTCACATTTTGATGCAACAACAGTGTGATTATATTTTCATATTTTATTAAAAACCATTGATGTCCCTCTTTGCAGAACTCAAACTAACTGGAGTTAAGGACACAGAAGTCTGCTTGTGTGAGGAGGAGGTTTTCTCAGCTTCTTTGGAAGAGAGGGAAAGATAGTTTAAGGCAAGTAAACTTCATAATTTCATGTTATCAGTAATCAGTTGTAGTTTTTCTTTTTCTTTTTTATTAAGAGTAAAATAATGTTTGTTTTTGTAGATGTTAAAAGCCGGAGACATGGGAGAGCATCATTCTTTTGAGATTTTATGCAAGTTATTTTTAGAAAATAAATGTTTCTGTTGTCTCCTTCCTGTTTACTTAACATTTGGATGCAACAACAGCATGATTACGTGCTCATTTCATTAAAACCATTGATGTCTGTGTTTTTCATTGCAGAACTCAAACCAACTTTGGAGTTGTCTGATTTGGAGAGTCATCGTTCTTGGTCTTCCCTCTTAAAGGTAAAGTTCACAAACAAAAAAAATAAATAATAATAATTGCCTTTATGTCGTCCCAAACCTATAAGACTTTTGTCTATCTTTACAACACAAATGAATATATATACCCTCCAGAGCCAGGGCCGGTCACGATGACCCTCCAGAGCCAAGTCGAGTCACTGGGTGGTCTGCTGCTCCGTCCTGGGGGACTCTGGCCTCAACCATGGGGGCGTGGTGGTCATCCGCCCCGCCCTGGGGGACTCCGGCGTCGACCACGAGGACGTGGTGGTCATCCGCTCTGCCCTGGGGGACTCTGGCGGTGACCACGAGGATGTGGTGGTCTTCTGCTCCACCCTGGGGGGCTTCCGCCCTGACCACACAGCTGTGGTGGTCCTCTGCTCCGCCCTGGTGGGCGCCTCAACATGCCCTTCATGGACTTCTGTTTTGTGTACTTGGTTTCTGTTATGTTTCTGTCTGTTACCCTCAGTTAGTCTGGCCCTCCATCCCTCCCCCTGAACCTCCTCCGGTCCTCCTCCCTCCTGGTCTGCCTGTTTTGTGTTTACACTTCTGGTGTCTGTTCCCCAAGTTTTCTTTTCCGGCCCTCCGTCCCTCCCCCTGAGCCTCAACCTGTCTGCCGCCCTCCTGGTCTTTTTGGTTTGTTTTTTTGTGTCTGAGGAGCATCTGGAAGCTGCTCCTTAGAGGGGGGGTAATGTCACAGTGTCTGGTCTGTATATCCCTGGGTGTCCACTAGAGGTCTCACTTCCCCTTATCGTCACCCCACTTCAGAACTACTATTCCCACAAGTCTTGTTGGTACTCATCACTGTTCATTGTATTCAGCTGTTCCCACTTACATCGTTTGCACCGGTCTATAAATACCTGGTTTGTTTCTGTCTTTGTTACGGAGTCCTTGTTTAATGTTAAAGTTAATTCATGTCCGTCATTCTTGCCTTGCCTTGCCTAGTATTCGTGTCTTGTTTATTCCTGCCTGGCTTGTTTACCCGTTTGGATTACCCTTAAATAAAGATTCATACCTGCACTTGGTTCTCTCTCCTCGTTCCTTGCATCACGAGCCGTGACAGAGACACTGTTTTCCAAATGAATGTTGTTCAGTTGCTTTGACGCAATGTATTTTGTTTAAAGCACTATATAAATAAAGGTGACTTTGACTTTTGACTTTGACTTTGGATTAACATTACAGCAGCCAGTAGCTAAATTTGGCGCGGCCACTTTAAGAGACAATGAACGCATCCCATTTTTTTTCCTCAACTGTTTACTTCCACTTAAGAAATAACTTTTATTTAAAAACAGTTTTTTCGAGTATAATTTCCAAGGTGGATATTTTGACATATTTTGTATGAATTTGTCGGCACAATAGCAAATTCAATGTTCAAGTGTTTTGAGACACCTTTCTCTGTGTGATCCCTAAACACCAGAACACCGCGAGCACGGAATTGGACTCTTTCACATCTTTTTGTTTGTTCAAACTGCGATTTGCATTTGTTCGTTCAGGTGCAGGAGGGACTTCGAGGAGAACTTTGCAGAAGAGAGCTCGGTTTTATGAAGAGAATGGTGCCAGTGGGACAAATTCATGCATTCATGAGTTTGGCTCAAAGAACAGATGGTGATATCTAGCTTACTGTTCTATATCTCTGCATCCTTCAACAAAGAAGCCAAACACACCCTAGCTACCATTAAGGATGATGGGTGTGATGATTGCAAATAACACCACAGAATCAGCATCTCTGGATCAGGATAGAAAAAGTGGAGGTTGGGCTTATGCTCTTTTAATATTTTAGGATAAAAAAAAAGAACTCCCATTTCTGGGGGCCTATTGCCCTAAGGGTGCTGACTGTGAGGGACCTCCAGCTTAGAGGCCCTTTTTCTTCCTCAAGAGAAAGTGCCCTTTTTTTCTGGGTCTTTTATTTTCTTTTAGTTATTTATTTGTATTTATTTTAATGAATACAGTTCATATACACGTGTGCGTGTGTTTCGGTTTGCGCACAGTTTTCCCTGTTAGACCAATAAATATAAAAAAATAAAATAAAAAAAATCTAAATATAAGGTGAGGTTGGAAATGTTAAGACTTTCATCCCTCTGAATCTCTGCAGCACAGCAGTGTAACACACATTGATTGGCACATGCTAATTCAAACAGGCAGACCTCCGCAGCAGTGAAGCCCTGCCTCTCTTTGCAGTTGTGAATGTCTTAAGGCGGGCGTACAAGTTGCGATTTTTGCTGTCGTACGAGTTCACATTTGATTTTTTTCAATCGTGTGGAAATCGCGTATTCTCGTATGGTCGCGGCTCGTATCATTTGCGATGAATTACGAGCCGAGCAGAGTGGCTTACGAGCACTTCCCGACCTCCTGATCATTTTTAAACATGTCTAAAAAGTTCTTGAGCTATAGGTTTGAATTTGTGCCATTTGTGCGGTTGAACGAGGCGATTTGTTGATTTATCTGAAGTTGCCCAATCACGAACTAGGAAAACCACAGAAGAAGACGACAGTGCCACGGCGAATGTGGACTATTGACAAGGAGGATAAACTCTCTGAAGTCTGACAGGAACAGCGAGCGCTGTATGATGTTTTTAGTTCTCTCTCGCTCTCTCTCTCACACACGCATATGTAGTTTACAGGGACTCTCCATAAACGTAACGGTATTCATCCCCATACACTAGCCTACCTCTATCCATCACTGAAAATGCATGTTTAAAATTTCTATTAAACACCATATGTTTTACCGTATTTTTTAAACCCATTTGGTTTACGAGGGCACAGTAATTGTCCTCTCAAACCATGTTTACATTTAAATACCCATTTCAGATATTTATAAACCATATACAAGAACACACACACACACAAGGTAACCAAACGTCCCGGTTTCATATTGCTGAAAAATAACCTACTTGTAGGAAATAGTCACGGCTCGTATCAATATTTTATATGCAGTTATTAGAGAGGGAGAGCAGTTACATTAGGCGCGTTCCACTTGAAGCACCGCTGCACACACAGAATATTCACCTGTATCACATCAAAGTACCGCAAGAGCAATTCGAATGCATTGGATATGTGTGCTCTCTCGCTCTCGCGGTACTTTATGTGATCCTTCTGTGCGTGCAGCGGTGCTTCAAGTGGAACGCATCTATCAACTTCGTGCGATTGCTTCTGGAATTCGCAGGTTGTAAAATCGTGTCGTATATAATCTCGTCCGTTCGATTTTCAGATAAACTCACTCGAGCGTGGACATACGATCTTCTGACCATCCGAATTCGCACCGTGTACGCCTGCCTTTAGTGTGGAGGTGAGTGTTGATGAGCAAAAGACTAAGCTACCTGTTCCTCATATTAACAGCTAATTATCCAAAAAAAAAAAAAAAAAAAAAAAAAAAAAGGTATTTGTATCGCTAACATCCATGACTCATAAGAGTCAAGTTAGCTAACATTTTGTTATAGCAATAGGAAATCTAGGCTAAACCAGTGTGAATTATTTCACTGCATGATTCGGTTTACATGCATTTAGAATGGTTTCAAAATTCAAGATGGGGCCAGAAAACTATATATTTAAATGATTTCATATAGACTTTATACAGCAGCTCAATAAACAAGAAGATAAAAATTAAGACACTTACGTTAGACATAATATTGACTGTGTTTTCTGTATTTCGCCAACAAATATAATTCCAATTTGCATCCTTGAGCAACATAACAGTGTTTCGATCCTGAATGAATCAATCGTTTAAACGATTCTGCTCGCAATGACTCACTTTGTCACAAGTCGGTCAGGCTTCTCATCCACAGTGCACTCCTTCACTCAAGCACTAATCACCAGCACCTGTTCACAATCCAATCATTTAATCACCAGCATCTGATTTCATTCACTCACCACCACATAAAAGCACACAACTCAGTCGCTTGCATTGTTTGATCTTGTAGCTTCAATATGGAATCTCTCCAGTCTCAAGTGACTTGCATAGACTCTAATACTACGTTGATACTTATCTATCTGTCAGCCCGATTCTCCTAGACTCCTGTGTTCCTCAATCATTCCTCCCATGTGCCTCCAGTAATCCCTCTCCCAAGATCTTCTCTCCAGTGTTACGTCTGAGGTGTGTGCAACGAATCTTCCATTCTGGTCACCCCACCGGCCTTATAAAGTAAGCCCATATCCAATCCAGCCATCAAACCCTTTTTCAACAAGGGAATCCCTCACCTGCATCTCTCCTTTCTGAAAAAAAAAGTATGTATATATATATATATATATATATATATATATATATGAGTATGTGGAGGAGATCTTGAGCTTGATACCTCTGAGTTGGAGCGAGTCCATGCTTTATGCATGCTTCTGGATGGGACTAAAATATACAATTCTGTTTTGTTTTCTGACTCCTGAAGATTGCTGCAGACCCATAGCAGATTTTATGTCTTCTATTTAAATGGTTCCAAGTTCTTCGTCGACTTGGAGGATCCTTACCAAGAAGCAAGTGGGTGCTCCATCCACATACCACTCCAAAAAAACCACTCCCTCCTTTACTTCAGCAATTCCCAGAGACATCCATATCTCCTCCCTGGAACTAAACCCTGTATCCCCTGTGTAACCCCTTTATCTCCTGTGTCTCTGTTGGTTCCGCCCAGCATAGAATCTCCTGTGTCTCCCTTGGTCCTGTCCATCCCTTCCTCATCTCCTGAGCACCCCGATCCCTAGTTAATCCCGGGAGGGGCTCCTGATCCCCAGTTTGCACTCCAGTGTCGGTTCCAGGCCCCAAGTCGTACCATGTTTTCCCAAGTATTTTTGGGGGGCAGTAGAAATGGATACTGGGGTTGGTGCCATGGACTCTGAGCCAGTTCCTCCATGGTCTCCAGATCTGCCCTGGAGGTAACCCAAACCCCCCCCCCCCCCCCGGTGTTATAGCTCGGGACGTGCCTCAGGAATGGGGGAGTACTGTCACAAGTTGCCACACTCCCTCACTCAAGCACTATGCCATATCCAATCCAGTCATTCCAAACTCCTACTCAACACCTCCTATGGATTCACGCACCTGCATCTCTCCTTTCTCGAATGTATATGTACACCTGTTTCAAATAAACTGATATCCCTAACCTTCTGTTTCCGAGTCGGATGTGTAGCACACTTATTAACAGTGACTCGCTGCTACCTACTAGTGGTTTTAATTTCACGTTTGAATTACCTACTGTATATATAAAACATCTCAAATATCAGTATTCAATGTTTTGTCTAAAATATCAAAACAGTATTAATGCATTTGTAACTGCAGGTTAAAGCATTCATGTCCTGCATTAAATCCTGTGTAAAAGCTTCTAAATGCCACTTAAGATGTAACTTTTGTGTTTGTCTCTGTATTGCAAAGATGAATGTTGTCAGCCAACATTACGTATAACTTAAAAAATTTGACTGAAAAGATGCACACAGAGCAAAATATTGTCTAATTGTCATTGATGATAAGATCCCAGAACATATTAAGATATATATATATATATATAAATATATATATATATATATTTTTTTTTTTTTTTTTTTTTTCGTCAATATTGCACAACCCTAATATATGTAATGTTTTGTTTTTAATGAGAAGTGCCCTTTTTTCCACTTGAGCCCCTGGCCTTCAAAATGTATGAGCACATCCCTGGTGACATGCTTAAACTCCAAACAAATAATATGGTGCACCAATTCAAACTAAAATACTCCTTTTAAAATCAATGGTTGCTTGAAGAGGAAAAACAGTTTAAGAAGTGTTTCTTGAGGTGTTTTCTCCTCCTCAAACATATGCTTCCCAGTTCCTCGGAGAACATCCGCATTGATGGAGATGGCAGGTGTTTGTGGTCTGATTGACAGTTTTTGCACATCACCGCTAACGCTGATGCACAACATCAACATATGCACTGAATAACATCGCAGGAAATCTCCTTAGTGTGCATTTGAAATGGATTGGGTGTAATTATGATGCAATTCTGTATCTGATTTGCTCATATTGATTTTTCCTTACAGTGGAGGAGAGCATGCTTTGGGTGAAAATGAATAAAAAAGGTAAATAAAAAAAGAGTTAAGGTGAATCGGCATGCAGTGCAGCATGACAAACTTGGGCAAATGAAGTGCCAAGCTGAGTTTTGACAGCTGAGTAGGATGGAGGCCTCTCACAGCAGAATTGAAACATCTGACCTTGAAATCTGAGCTGCTCAGGCACAGCACACAGACTGTAATCTCTGTATTCAGTAGACCTTTCTTAAGGTACCATTCATAAAAAAATTACTCAAACATTCAGCTACAACATACTTTGTTCAGTAAAAATGTCATGGCAAAACAAACAATGACTTAATGAATATGATATTAGGTTATCTTATTCTAAGACAAGAAAGGAAACTTTAACTAAACCTCTAGTACTACCACTGTATGTACTGTAATAATAAGTAGTATTATGACCTAAATGTAAAATAAATAAACAATGCACTGATTTGCACACACTTTTAATGTCTGACTATTATGAATTTATATAATCTGAGTTTACATGTTTAGACTCTGTCATCTGATTAATAAGGATATATAAGAATAAATAAAAAAAGCAATACTGCCAGGAGCATTTAGCCTTTCATCATGGGCCACCTGCCATTAAAATGTGTCCACATATGCAATAAAGAGCTGCTTCATGGCCGACACGTGATAGAAGATCTTCGGTTTGAGTTTGGTTTCGTATAATGGATTGGTATTTTATTTTATTTTTTCAAACTCATTTGGCCTATTATATCAGTAGCAATTTACTCAAAAAATCATTAGTTGTGATCCTAAAAAGATCCTATAAATCACGCAACACAATAGCTGAAACGTTATGAGGCAAATATCAGGTCAATATAAGCTAATCCACCATCAGACGATGATTTATCAGTAATATTTCACCGCTGCAGTAAAATGGTCGAGCTACAGAAACTATCAAAGGAATAAACAGCCTGAAAAAAAAATAATAATCATGTATTGTCTCCAAACCTGTATGATATTTTCATCTAACTTATTTAAAAAATAATAATATAAATATATACCATAACTATAGTTGTAGAGTAGTAATTTGTGTGTGCTCTTACAAATTTTCTGATTTCATTTGATGGCTTTGTGTGATGGAAAGAGAGTAATGTATGTCATTTTTGTAATAAAATATCCAAAAACCACTTGCACAGTGTGATATATTTCATGCTGGTGTTTACTTATGTTATCCCACAAGTTCCAAAGGAATTGTAAATTCAGAGAAAATCAAATTTTAAATAATGGCACGTCCCTGGACATCGATGCCTATCAGTGATATAATATCTGCACTATCCTCGGTTTTTGGCTTGTAGAAATATGTACAAATATGCTTCTGTTCATTTAAGCTAAATCCATAACGGCTGTCGTGAATACACTGGAAATAAAATGAGAAGTGTTGACTGCAGCATCAAATTTAGATCTGATCAGTGTATTATTTTTACACATTATTTACAATGTTGGGCATTATTACCAATCACACATGAGTCTGTCGAGCTTACGAATGCATTAGCTAATCAGAGGCGTTCAGATGAGTCATCGCTGAAATGCCAGTGTTTTTGCTCAGTGTGTGTTCGCTGACTAAATACTGATCTCTGTCAAATTCTTTCATCATAAACAAAGTGCAGAATCAGATGTGTATACGATGTAAATATGAGATTAATTCATAAAACAGTGCATAGACAGCATTTATGATTATATGGATTTAAACTCGCACTAGATTTAAGTCATTCATAATGTTATTTTACAATGTAAATTATCTTTGCTCACTTTCTCTGTATATTGTATTCATTGTTTGAATAACTGCCCTTACCTAAAAGTAGTATATTTCAAGTTTATTTTATTAAGTATTTTTAATAAAGTTCAAGAATATTTTTACGTATACTTTATGTATCAAGTATACAAATATCAGTGTTCTAGTAGTTTACTTGTAAGTGTACTGTTTCAATACTCCGTGGGAGTAAATTGGCCCACATTCTAGTATATAAAAGTATACTTTTAAGTATAATTTAAGTATAACAGTAGCAAACTTTGAGTACACAACTAATTTACCTCTGTGTTTGTAGTTTGTACTGCAATTATACTAAAGTGAACTTATATGTATACTGACAGTTTACATATTAGATACTTTGTACACTTTGAAGTATAGTCTCAGTAAACTACAAGTTTAGTAGTTTTATACTGCAAGTATACTAATAAGTTTTCTTCAAGTGAAATTTACATCATGCTTTAAGTATACTACTATGTCCCTATTATTTTGTTATATGAATATCTGAACATACAAAACATCCAAAGAAAGATGAGGGTATCTGTTTGTAAACAAAAACATTTTATTCTAGCTTCATGTATTCTTTTTTTTTCTTTAAACACTTTAATGTCTGTAAGTTTCTAAATAATATCTGTGAATAAAAAAAAAAAAAAAAAAAAAAAAAAACACTATTAATTGGACTCAGTATGATAATCAAAACGTGGATGGAGTTGATCAACACATTTTATTCCATAACGTTACAGTTTTGATGCTATTTCACGTCAGAGGATCATGTTATATTACATGTATCTATTTATTTTTATTTTTTCACTTGTGTTTTTTTGGAAATTCTGTACAGAAGACGTGTAATATTGCCCTCTACTGTATAATTATGAAGACACGGATTCTAGGAGTATAGCACTTATTTTCCGTAAGGGTATGGATGTTACAGGTAATAAAAATAAATCTAACCTCATCTGTGAACATAATTAGTGAATTCCATACAACTCTGGATGGGGAAAATAACATCTCCCATGTTCCACTCTCTTTCATATGGCACTTCTCCAGTGCGTGGTACGAATCGGCTCTGCACTGCTCAGTATGGCTCAGTACGGCGTGGCACAGCTCGGCTCGGGTCGTTTTGCGTTTCAACTGTAGTTTAGTATCCCTTTGAGTGGGTGGGATTATTCACAAGTTGTTATAGTTGCGACGTCTCTACTGCGACGACTCCTAAAAAACTATTTAATTCTATGTCGCCCCATCAAGATCTCACTGGACCCGCTTCTCTGGTATCAACGAGAGGCATGTCTGTACTTGCCAATTTTTATTTACTTTTTAAAACAAGGTGTGCTCATTCAAAACAGTTGCATTCGATCCTCTGCTGGCTGTGCTTATTTAAATCCAGCATTTATGTTGTGTTTGTGTCACATGTTAAGTGACACAGGTAGTGATGATTCTCTCCAGCCAATCAGCTCAGCAGAGTTTACATGTCACATTTTGGTAATGGTACTTTCCATTTGGAACCTCAACCGAGGTGGTACAGAAAAAAAAGTACCATGTACCAGGTACTGTACCCAGTTGAAAACCCCCCAAAAGTGAACCATACCGATCCATACCATGCTGTAACATGCAGTGTAAAAGCACTAATAGAGTCATCAAGCTTCAGTCTCTTGTTGCGAAAAATGAGCATATAAGATATAAGCATTCAAAGCTTGCAGTTTGTCTTTTCTGCCAAAACGGCTAAACAATTTTTTGGAATTGCATTTATTGGAAATTCTTCTTCTTCTTCTTCTTCTTCTTCTTCTTCTTCTTCTTCTTCTTCTTCTTATTATTATTATTAATAAATTAATTTATTAATTTATTTTTAAGTAAAAGGTCTCATCTTTATTCGGATGTTAAAATATTCATAAAACAAAATATTCTGTGGGCCATGAAATTTTAGTGAAAATCAGCAAAAGCACTGGGGGTGGCTGGCATTATTTATTTATTTACTTTTGAAAAGCGCTGGAGGCTGAAAGTGTTAAGTTTGACATGAGGTATGCTTGTTGGATTATATTCAATCAAAGTTCTCATCTCGCTGAAGCTGGATCTGCAATGAGTTCACAGGCTGGATGTCCGACTTCAAGCATTTTTCTAGATAGTAGGACAATTCAAAATTTCAAGCTGTCTGGAACATAGCATTAGACTTATCACTTGTGCTCGGACAGACTCTGGTGGATTTTTTTTAATTTTATTTATTTATTTATTTATTTATTTATTTATTTATTTATTTATTTTTATTATTATTATTATTATTATTATTATTATTATTATTATATAAAAAATAAAAAACCAAAACAGATAGAATAGAAAAATAATAGAGCAAGCTAGGCCCTTTTTGCTTTTAAATAAAATATATAAAATAAAACATACAAATAGAATACAAAAAAAGATTCGAGAAATTAGTGTTAGTTTTAAACGAGCAGTTAGTAAAGGGATAGAGTCTAAAGTCTTTTTTTTTTTTTTTTTCATAGTTGCTAAGGTAATGACTGAAAATTCAATAGTCCCGTACAGAACATGTCTGGAAAAAAAGAAGCCATATGGTCAGACAATCAGATTGGGACTGGCAATATGACTCAGCACTTGTCCTTTTTGTGTGCAAAATATTCTGCCTAACTTCAGAAAACTGGATTAAAAGTTCATCCTTCTCAGCAGAAGTGATCTGCATACATTTTATATTTCCAGAATCATTTTATCCATATGATTTTTCTCTTCCTCTTCTTCTTCTTCTTTTTTTTTTTTTTTTTGAAAATAATAGGCATCCTCCCAGTGGGGGCACCTTAAGAATTTATGCAAACACATTTTATTTTAATGCCTGAAAAAGCATTTAATCTCCAAAATCCTCTTCTTTAATCTGGAAGGAAGCATGTTACCACAGGCTGAAGGATTCTGTCACAGTTATTTGACTTATGATCAGACACATAAGGATACTCTGTGTGCAAAACATCTGAATAATGCATGACCAAGACCTTCTTAAATACAGTCAATATTTTATATTTAGATCTCATCCTGTTTTGGACCGGCTGATATTCCGCAGAAGGGACAACAAGGAGGATGTTCATATGACAAAAAGGGGTCTGTGGTGTTTCATGAAAATATAATCCCTCTCCAAGAGCACTTAAGAAAAACTAACCTTCTCCCTTCATCATGTTCACATGACATTGTATGCTGCAGGACGACAGCATACACATGTGGAGATGATCGTTGCCTAATGGATTCACTAAAGTTACAGGCACCAATATTTAAGGGCCTCTTTCAACTCACGCTGAGTTAATGTATAAGTTTCACAGCAAGTCTATTTCGATAGCCTTGATGAAGTTAGCTTGAGGAGGGATTGTATCTTCTTGCAATGGGTTCTTTTTTCCTAAACCTCACTTGCATTGGATGTAATAAATATTATTTTATCTGGCTTGGGAAACACCATGATTATGTTTTATGTATCCCAACCCACAAAGGTATCTGTTCGCATTTAAATTTTTAGGTCTGATTTTCCGTGCAGGATTTGAATTTATTTAATTAATAATTCATGAAGGATCATGAGACACTGAAGACTGGAGAAATGGCTTCTGAAAATGGCTGTGCCGTCACATAAATGATTTTAATTTTACATATATTAAAATAGGAAGGTTATTCTAGAATTTGCAGGAGTATTTCATAATATTACTGTTTTATTTCATTTTCAGTCAAAAGCAGCATATTTTTTCATTAATTCATTCATCCATTCATTCATTCATTCATTAATTTTTGCATTTATCCAAAATGTTTAATCCGATATGTCTTTTCTTGTCAATTTAAATGAGCATTTTGTAATGTATTTTGTAATTTAAAAGTTAATATAAACTAAATATATTGAAATTTAGATAGGACATAGATAGATATATTTTTGTCTCGTGAGATCTTCAGTCTCCCTTAATGCAGCTGTTGATCACAACAGAAAGAAGAGCACTTCAGTTTTCTGTTTCAGATGCACTGCAGTATACTGTATGAACCGTTCTCAAAAGACAGCTCAATTTACCATATTCCCGCTGGATTTCATACTGTCACGGCCCTTTCACACCTTCAAAATGCATATAAGATGTGTAGGTGCCCTAAGAACAGGTGCTTTCATACCAATTGTGAGTCCACACGAACCATACTCAAGATGACCTTTGGTCCTGTTTTCACACCAACCAAACACATAAACAGCCAAAATCAAACTAAGAGTTTGCAAACTAAGAGCTCTTGAACAGACGGCAGAATTGTGTTGGTCTGTATCTGTGCCAAGAGCCTAGAGAAACCAGAGACTCGCTTGTAAATGTATTGGACTGAATCAGGTTCATAACACAAGAGCTCCTTAGGGAAGAGATATTCAATTAATATGAAGAAATTCTGATGGCACTCTAAAGCTAGAGAGACCAAATTTTGTATTTAATTAGATTGCATAGTCATTTGAAGCCGTTAACTGACGTAATGGATGTGCTCCCACAACGCCGTGAGACACCAAGTCCCCTCAGCATCACTTTGTTAATTGTCTTCTTTACCGTGGGGGTCAAATGTTAATCTCATTGGACCTCACACAATGCTTCATATTAACCAAAGGAAAAAAGGCTTGATGACCTACGCTCACATTAAAATACAAATGTATGAATATAGCTGTAGCTCAAAATGGATTCAAGGATGAATTAGTCTTCCAGATTGGCTTAAAAATTTGTGTGATGACTGAACGGCTTTTCTAATAATAAAATGAAGGTAATATGAAAAAATACTTTAAAAATATTACTGGTGTTGCAATGCACGTCAAAAGTTAAAAAAGTAAGTTTAGCTTAAATGCATTGCACTTCGAATAGTACTGTATGCACCATGCAAGGGTATTTTCAAAAACTAGGTGCTTAAATCAGCTATTTTAACAAAGTAATCAAATCTGATATCGTAACACAAAACAAACTGATGTTAAATTAAATTCATGAATAGGTATAGTATTTTGGCGAACTTGACAATCCTTTGATTTGTTAAAAGCACAAATTATCTGGGCAGTCATTGACTCACCAACATATTATTTTTCTAATTCATTTTGAATTGTATTTTTGAATAATGTCTCTTAATTTCAATTATTTTGCTTGCAACTGGAAGGTGTTTAGGTCTCCTTTGAGTAATTTCCAAGCATTTTAGTACAAACAATGACAGTTCTCTATGTCGGACGACATATGGGGTCTCACTTGGGTTGAGAAAATATATATACATACTTTTTTTTCACTTTATTACAGTTTATCTCAATCGCTAACACACTATAACGGATTAATTTGGCCCAATTTTCCAAACCATTCATACAGTTCTCAAAACTTTAAACACATTTCACCTGTTTGCACACACATTACAATTTGCTCAGTTCTTTCGGCAAAACTCTACACAAAAACACCATCATTCTGCACAGGTTTTACCATATTCTCATTCAGAAAATACAAACACACAATACAGTTAACACAAGCATCAAAAACAGCACTCATGTATCCAATTGTGAGGTACTATCCTCACAATTATATTCCTTCTTAGAGAATGGTATCTGTGAGGATTTCCAGTCAGGATTTAGACCATATCATAGTACTGAGACTCTGCTCCTAAGAGTTACAAATGATCTGCTCTTATCATCTGATCGTGGGTGTATCTCTCTATTAGTGCTATTGGATCTTTTCGCTGTGTTTGACACTATTGACCACAACATTCTTTTGCATAGACTAGAATACTTTGTTAGCATTAATGGAAGTGCATTAGCATGGTTTAAATCGTTCTTAAATGACAGCCATCAATTTGTAGCAGTGAATGAAGAGGTATCATATCGATCACAAGTGCAGTATGAAGTACCCTTGGTAGATATCATCAGGAAACATGGTGTTAGCTTTCATTGTTGTGCTGATGATACTCAGCTCTATATTTCTTCGCGGCCCGGTAAAACATACCAATTTGAAAAACTATCGGAATGCATATTTGATATAAAAAAACTGGATGAAGAGTAATTTCTTACTGCTAAATTCTTTAAAAAATCTATAAAGCCACATTTCTAGCATTTGTAAAACTGTATCTTTCCCTCTCAAAAATATATCTTAATTACTACTATGCTACTCTGCTCTCAGTGTCAAATGCAGAAATGTTAATCCATGCATTTATGACTTCAAGGTTAGATTATTGTAATGCTTTAATGGGTGGCCGTTCTGCACGCTTAGTAAACAAACTCCAGCTAGTCCAAAATGCAGCAGCTAGAGTTCTCAGTAGAACCAGGAAGTATGACCAAATTAGCCCGGTCCTGTCAAAACTGAACTGGCTCCGTATCAAACATTATATATAGATTTTAAAGTCTTGCTTATTACTTATTAAGCTCTGAATGGTTTAGCACCTCAGTATTTGAAAGAGCTCTTGTTACACTATATTCCTCCATGTCTGCTGTGTTCTCAAAACTGGCAATTTGATAATACCTATGTCAATAATATAATATCAAAATCAACTGTGGGTGGCAGATCCTTTTCCTATTTAGCACGTACACTCTGGAATAATCTACCTAACTCTGTTCGGGAGGCAGACACACTCTTGCAGTTTAATCTAGATTAAAGACCTATCTCTTTAACCTGGCTTACACATAACACACTAATACGCTTCTAATATCCAAATCTGTTAAAGGAATTTTAGGCTGCATTAATTAGATAAACGGAAACCAGGAACATTTCCCATAACACCTCATGTACTTGCTACATCATTAGAAGAATGGCATCTACACTAATATTAGTCAGTTTCTCTTTTATTCCAAGGTCACCATAGCCACCAGATCCAGTCTGTATCCAGATCAGAGAGTCACTGAAGTCACCCAGATCCAGTACGTATCCAGACCAGATGGTGGATCAGCACCTAGATTAGACCTCTACTGCCCTAAAAGACAGCAGAGACCAGGACAACTAGATGAGGCCCAGATACAGATTCTCTGTAAAGACCTTGTCTCATAGGACCACCAGGACAAGACCACAGGAAACAGATGATTCTTCTGCACATTCAGACTTTGCTACAGCCTGGAATTGAACTACTGGTTTCGTCTGGTCAGAGGAGAACTGGCCCCCTGACTAAGCTTGGTTTCTCCAATGGATTTTTCTGATTTTTCTGTCAACAATGGAGTTTTGGTTCATTGGCTATTTATAGCGATATCGCTGACTTGATTGCAAATTATTGCACAGATCCTATTTAAACTGTTCCTGTGACTGAAACTATGTTAAAGTGTTCCTGTGGCTCAGTGGTAGAGCATTGCATTAGCAGCACAAAAGGTTGTTGGTTCAATTCCTAGGGAACACGTTAGATAAAAAATAAAAATAAACACATTAGCCTGAATGCACTGTAAGTCGCTTTGGATAAAAGCATTTGCTAAATGCCTCAACAAACTGAGCTGAATGATAAACTGCCTTTAACTGTCATTTTGCATTATTGACACACATATTGTTTTCCTAATTAATGTTGTTCAGTTGCTTTGACACAATCTTTTTTGTTTAAACTGCTATATAATTGAAGGTGACTTGACTTGACTTGAAGTGTGAACACAGTAGCAAAACTGATGACAAATCTTTCAGATTTTCAGAATGATATGAACAAGAGCCTGTAATTATGTGTTTTGGAAAATTAATCCTGGTAGAAGGAAACAAAGAGGAATAGGAGGGGTAAATAAAAATAAAGGGGGCAAGGTCAAAGGTCATTTTTATTCCTGATGAAATGCAAAGCACTACAGTTGACAATGTTCTTCTGCATGCACTGACCATGAGGAAAGTTGGTCTACAGGTTCATCTACAAGGTTTCAATACTACTTACATGTACAATATTTTACAGTACATATCAGCAGTACTTCAAATGAGAGAACTTTCATTATTCTATGTACAGTAAACACTGTTGTACATGTTGTACACCCTCAAACTCATTACTGTTGAATTGATTTTTAGCCAGTTTAGTCCTTGCATGTACTGTATTTGTGCAGAACTAAGAGAAGACTGTCTAGGTGAGAGAGATCACATTTTGTAAGAAAACTAAGAAACTGCTATAGCAAATAAGGATACTACCAATACTGTAATGCAAATTGGCAGACGATGAATCCATTCATTCATTCATTCATTCATTCATTCATTCATTCATTCATTCATGTTAGCAATTGAGAAAGACTGTAAAAGACAACAACACATCAACAACACAGCAACATGTTATCAAATAAATGAATTAAAATTAATTAAAAGAACAAACATTTCTTACATTAATGAATGCATTTAAATATATATATATATATATATATATATATATATAGACTCATCTGAAGGATTATTAGGAACACCATACTAATACTGTGTTTGAACCCTTTCACCTTTAGAACTTCCTTAATTCTACGTGTCATTGATTCAACAAGGTGCTGGAAGCATTCTTTAGAAATGTTGGCCCATATTGACAGGATAGCGTCTTGCAGTTGATGGGGATTTGTGGGATGCACATCCAGGGCACGAAGCTCCCATTCCACCACATCCCAAAGATGCTCCATTGGGTTGATATCTGGTGACGGTGGGGCCATTTTAGTACAGTGAACTCATTTTCATGTTCAAGAAACCAATTTGAAAACATTCAAGCTTTGTGACAAAGTGCATTATCCTGCTGGAAGTAGCCATCAGAAGATGGGTTCATGGTGGTCATAAAGGGATGGACATGGTCAGAATCAATGCTCAGGTAGGCCGTGGCATTTAAACGATGCTCAATTGGCACTAATGGGCCTAAAGTGTGCCCAGAAAACATCCCCCACACCATTACACCACCACCACCAGCCTGCACAGTGGTAACAAGGCAAGATGGATCCATGTTATCATCCTGTTTACACCAAATTCTGACTCTACCATCTGAATGTCTCAACAGAAATCGAGACTCATCAGACCAGGCAACATGTTTCCAGTCTTCAACTGTCCAATATTGGTGAGCTCATGCAAATTGTAGCCTCTTTTTCCTATTTGTAGTGGAGATGAGTGTTACCTGGTTGGGGTCTTCTGCTGTTGTAGCCCATCCGCCTCAATGCACCCCTAAATGCATTGAAGCAACTGCCATGTGATTGGTTGATTAGATACTTGCATTAATGAGAAATTGAACAGGTGTTCCTGATAATCCTTTAGTTGAGTATATATATATATATATATATATATATATATATATATATATATATATATATATATATATATATATATATATATATATATATATATATGTGTATATATATATATATATATACACATATATATATATATATATATATATATATATATATATATATATATATATATATATATATTAGGGGTGTAACGATACGCGTATTCGTATTGAACCGTTCGGTACGACGCTTTCGGTTCGGTACGCGGTACGCATTATGCATACCGAACGGTTCGTTGGACTAATTAATTATATTTGAAAAAAAAAAAGAGAAATATAATGATATGCGTTCAACAAGGTAGCCCAATAACCCAAACGACGTAACAGGCAACGCCCCTGACACTCCCGAAGAAGAAAAAAACACCAACTTATGTTTATGTTATGTTATGACTCAGTCAGGCGCTCGCACACTCAGTACGCGCTGAAGGCTCGTTGCAAAATGGCCAATGCGTTTAACAGACTAGAAAAAGAAGATGACTCTCAAACATATTGTTTGAGATGCATGATTCCATCTATGAGCTGCTCGATCAGAGTGACATGAGAGCCCCTCCTTAGAACATTATTTGTAAATCCATGTTATGGTAAGTGTGCACGTGAAGTCTTTGCACACTTTCTGAAATCCACACTGTGGTAAGTTTGCACACTACACTAGTGCTCTGCATTCTTTCTAAAATCCTATATAGTGAGGGCTTCGCGCGGTTGCTTCATTGCTTTAAAAAAAAAAAAAAACACCAGCGTGAATACTTGAAACATGTCAACTCATTTACGCCGACATCACCTTATTGTGTCAGTATCTGGGAAAAGACGAAAAAAATGAGAAACATGCACGCAACAAACTATGCCTGCAGCATTTAGACACCAGTATTATAGCTTACAGGGAATCCAAAGTGCACCCAAACACCAGACCTGTTGGTTATTTTAGGATCTTATATTTCTGGTCTGTTAAATGCATTAGACATTTTGCAATGAGCCTTCAGCGCGTGCTGAGTGAGCGAGCGCCTTAGGGTCCGTTCACATATCGCTCCTAAAAACGCGTGGAAAACGCTAAGCACGTCTTTCTCCTCCTTTCCAAAGCGCTCGGGCAGAAGCGCTCATGAGGCGTCTGTCTTTGCTAAGCAACAATGACGTGCTCTCTCCATGAGACGCGGAAATTTCAGCGAAGGATAAATGGATTTGCAGCTCTAAAAATCGCTTGCAGTAGCTCTGCTACTAAATTTATTTCAAAATTGCAATCCATATACAACTATAATCAGTTGTTCCTTCATCTTGGCTGAGTTTTCAACGTTGTTATGGGAAAGGATTAAGCTGATTGGTTAGTTCTTGTCACATGACCCGCGGTGCGCTTGCGGCATTCTGAAAAGTTGAGATGTTTTTACATTTTGCTGTATCTAAAACGTACCGAACCGAACCGAACCGAACCGTGACATCAGTGTATCGTATCGAACCGAACCGTGAATTTTGTGAACCGTTACACCCCTAATATATATATATTCTCAGTTTTCAGAGTAGAACCAAACATCAGTTACCCAAACATCTTGCATTTAGACTTGTAAATATACATATTATTATTATTTAATCTAATATTGTCTTAGGTTACGTATGTAAACATGGTTCCCTGAGTAGGGAACGAGACACTGCGTCCTCTAGGGGTCGCTATGGGGAAACGCCTCGTCGTGACCTGTGTTTGAAGCATACATTCAAAAAACACCAACAACTTGTTGGCCGGTGATAGCCCTTGACGTCACTTCCTGTGTGACTACAGTATGAATAGTGGTGTGCAATCCCCAAGTGCAATACTCCCCCAAGTGGCTAAAAAAAGTAATAGCTAAATTAACCTATCTAAAAGGTGAATATAAATGGCTCCTACCAGTGATGCGCGGGTTGATCTGAAATGAGCGGGTGCCTGCAGTCACACATGGTTACCCACGGTTACGAGTCATCCAAAAATATTTTTTATGATATTCAGGTCGCGGTCATTCGGTTCGTTTGAAGTAAATATGCCAATTAAACCTTTGTAATTTATATAGTACTAGACACAATTTTGAAATGCATAGTCCTACACTTTATTGGCTGAATAAGTGGCGCGAATAGAGTGACCACCTGTCCCGATTTACGTTGTTCTTTACAGCAATTTTACCCTTTGTCCCGCCTCACGCAAACTGAGCATATGTCCCACTTTTTCATTTGAACCTGCCTTATAAATACACGGATACGTCCATGGGCATACTGTTAACTTATTTCCAATAGTTCAGAGGAGAGCAATAAAAGCTTGGTCAATAGGCTGAACCGTATGTCAACCAAACTGTTGAATGGTGCACGAACGCCTCCTCAACATTCAACAATCTCAAATTGGAGAGCGCACGCGCTGTTCAGTCAGGTTAAGCAGCCGTGGCCGCGAAAAAGAGAAGATGCACTTTTAATAGTGAATGGACCGCAACAAACTCTCGGTTAAGACCTGTAGATGGCGAAGCAGAGAGAGCTTTTTGTATTTTATGCAAAAGCAGTTTTTCTGTGAGACATGGTGAAGAATATGATGTGAAGCGGCTTGGTGCATGTGAGTACAACAGAAAAAAGCACATCATCGAGAAACATGCAAATCAGTGCAGTCGTTTTTCAATAAACCAAATGACCCACAGGCTGACAAAGTTTCGGCAGCAGAAGTGATGAGAACGTATCATGCTGTACAAAAAGAAAAAGGGTACATCACACACATTCATATCGCTCTTCCGACTGCAGTAACAAGTTAGCCCCAGTTTTTTTCCAGATTCTGAAATAGCTAAGAAAAAAGTTGTAGAAACTTTGGGTGATATTTTGGCCTCCAGGACCGGAGTTGCCTATCGCTGTTATACAGTATTCACAGGCCAAAGCTACAGAAATTACAGTTGAATATTTAATTAAGCTTAAACCTCAACACTAATGTTACAAGCGAACACACTAGCAAACATCTCAGTTTGAATATAAGCATGTGTCTCTAAGCATGTTTCCTTTGCTTATTTTGCTGTCAAACTGTAGCGTCACAGCCCTCTCCCCTCAGAGACATACAGGATAACCACTGGTAAAGTGTCACACTCTAAAAACTTGGCTTCTACAACCAATAACAACATCCCTTTAATATTGGAGCACTATGAGCTGATATTCATATTAGCATGTAATGTTTTTTGCTTTAGCACAATATTTTGTTTCCCAAGGAACACACTCTGGAAGGGTAATTCCTATTCAAATGGATCTGCCCATGGAACACTATTTGCAGTTGTTAAATTTGGTTAACAGTGTACATTTTCAAGTGATACATAGCTATGCTGAGGCAGAGGTTATCTGTCATTCAGCATATGTAGAGAAAATCCCCATAAACCACTTGTGTAATAGTGCATGTGGCCTTTCCATCCAAGAATGAGGATAAATCCCTTCCACTCCCAGCATATTGCGAACAGAGATCACAAATCCATGACAATAAAAAGTCCTTCTTACCCCCCCCCCCCCCCCCCCATCCTCCCACCCCTCAACATATAATGCTGACAGGTAGACATGCTTTCAAACAGTACAGTTGAACAATTAGAGTCACTTCACACATTCAATATTACCATCAATTTACTCCTACCCACACACACACACACACACACACACACACACACACACACACACACACACACAGTATATATGGTTGTGTGAGTGAGTGATATCATGTATAATGCATGCATGCATTCCTTCTCTTTTATAGAATGTTCTGGTTCTCCAGAGTGGAGAAATATAGTATAACCACAGTGATTAATGGAGCTTCCAGTGACTGACAAAAGGAAACCATGAATCTCACACTAGGACCATTTACACACTGCAAATGTTTCCAGACAACCGCATACAGGAGACAATCCTCTAAATAACCATTCTGTATCCCTATGGAATATGGGAGAAATCTCTGATTACTCACTTCCATATCATAGTTGCATGAAATCAAATAACATTTGTGACAAAAGACGTACTGTTAGTTTATTTATTTATTATATATTAAATGTATAAATCTATAAAATACAATATTATATTTAGTTATATAGTCATTAAAATGCAAAAATAAAAGAAGAAAGCATGATAAACAGTGTCCAAAGCAGTTTTAGAATGACCTTTATATATATGTGACATTATAGAATACTAGAATTACACATAGTTATTGAATTATTAGGCAAAGAAATAGCATGCATTATAATGATTTAAATTTATAAATAAAATAAATAGTTTAAATATGTTTAAATGCCATTTAGCATGTTACACCATGGGACATTCAAACTACTTGCAAAGTACTTTGTGTCAAATGCCCTTGCACTTCTGTTTAACAGCATTCTCTCTTTCTGTTCTGTAACATGAATTGCTGCTAGACTGCAAGAGTGTCAGACTGGACAAGTCCAAACATGTAGCTCTGTCTCTGTGATTTGTTGCACCACACATGGAGAAGAGTGATACACGTCTCAGCCGAGCTGTCAGTGTTCAAAACGAGTGGCATTAACAACTAGTTGTTCAGGATTAAGCAGATTTATGGAAAATTCTCTGTGTTTATGTACTGTGTGTGTAGAACAGGATTAAACACTAAGAAGACCACTGACAACCATGTAGTGTGTATGTGGCCCAGGTCATACGAAATCAGGCACAATCCCCTCCAAGCTCAATTAATAATACCATTTATTGCGATGTGTAACTGAAAGAAAAAAAATAAAATAAATAAATAAATAAATAAATAATAAAATGTTGCAGTAAAATGTAGACCGTAACTACAGTGAGCCACATTTATTTCCATATAAGATATTAAACGATCTATCTATCTAACTCCACTATAAAGAACCTTCTTAATGGAACCACAGATCCCAGTAAAGAAAAAAAACATCTTTAAGTAGAATCTTTCATTTTACATCAGGTGATTCTAAAAAAGCATGCTTTCAGCTTCCGAAGCCCTGCAAAAACAAATGAATTTCCCAACACCCAATTAAATTTTTACACCAGGTTTTGCTGAATTATTTAGACAGCACGTGCCCTGAGCTCGCCGAGGTAAAAGAAAGGATGAGTGAGCTTAGCTTACATATTGTTTGTTCACCAGGCACGGTACATTGGGCGGTGACATAAATATACATGGCCTCCTCTCCACCTGATGCTTAATCTAAAGATAGCAGTCATGACACACTTAAACGTAAACCCGTACCCCTTAGAAAGCTATTGTTCCAGAGTGTAAGCAGCACCCCCTTACAACCGCAACAGCACTGAGCCTCGGAGCCGACCGGAATCCATCCCCTGTTTCCACCATGCATAATTCACAGGTCCATATTAAAGTGTATTCACCTATTCATAATGTACTTAATATGCAAACAGTAGCCAGGGGCTAAAAGTGCGAACAAGGGTGGCAGTTGCCATACATGATACACTGACATTTATGCACCCTCGTTACACAACGATGAGCACTTTCCTCTTTTATAACATCTCGATTAAATAGAAATGGTGTCAACTGATGAGCATAAATCTAAATTCACTCCCAGTGGTTCCTGTCATTGTGTCGATTCCTTGTGTCAACAAGTGTCCCGGCCTAGTTATAAACCACAGGGCTCCCGACCGGGTTCAGGGGCTCGAATCCGAGCTGCCACGGTTCATTTCTTGTGTCACCCCAGTCGGGACACTCTGAGAGATTTTTGCGCCTTGGCGTGAGCACTGATTAACTTCCTGCATCATATTCAAAGATTAATCGCTTCCTGTACTTCCTCTTGAAGTGATGAGAGTCATATACAGTGTCTTGAATGTCAGACACACCTTGTTAATTTGTTGTGTAAAATTTTGTGGTCATCAGTAACTATAGTTGTTTCCTTCACCCTCTTTTAATGCACATTTTGAAGAAATGAGTGATGCAAATCGAAAATTTTGAAAAGAAACTTCTTAATTAGCCAAAAAAAAAAAAAAAAAAAAAAACTATTATGCTCGCTTGAGGTGATTTTCTGCTAATAAATTCTGCATGAGCGTTCAAAAAAGTCACGTGACTTTGCACTATAGGACTGCATGACTTGACTAACCAATGGACCAATCTTGTTGCACAGCATTGTGAAATGTTGTTATGGTTATTCATAAATGCCTGAGCAAAGTCTGTCATCAAAGTATTTCTGTATTGCCTCGCAGAATGGTCCCATAGCACCATCCACTTCGGAAAGCAGCAAGGAAAGTCTGAAGGATTACGGGAGGATATGACACATATCACTGCGATTACACTGTGACCTCTAGGCCTCATTATCTTTTTTTTTTAACTTTGTTTATATTTTTATACATTATAAAAGTGTATAGACCCATTTAGCCGTATTCAATGGTGAATTGTCAAATCTGTGGTTATTCTGGTTTGCGTCAGCACTTGTCTGGAAAAAAGTGAAGAAGTATCAAATAAATGGGGAGCAGAACACGTAACAATGCAATAAAAAAAATTGCACTGCAATTGCACTGAGCTGACAGTAAAAACGCTTCGCCATTAAGCTATATTTCATATTTTACTTTGCCAGAACTCTTCTGAACACCTCGTCTGAGCCTGTTATCGTTATCATCTCAAAAGGCTTTTGAGCCGGTCACTGTTTATCTGCTAAAGCTTCAAATCTGCCAGTTGCCCACTCTGAAAAAAGAAAGGTTATCTTTACAGCCATCTACCAAAGGCACTAATCAGCTATCGGGAGCGAGCTCCACACCGTAGATTCATCACAAGCCCACACACTTTATAACCCTCGTACCTGCTTTTTTGAACTGGTGAAACATGTTCAGCCTTCAGGCCTCTGGCACTCTCTCAGAATCCGAGAGCGAGAGCGGCGTTACGACCTGTGGTGAGCACATGTGAGTGCCTCCATTCACGGCGATGCAATGGGCTGTGTGATGCGTGTTAAATGCCCACCCAGCAGCCGCCCATGCCCTCTCCCCAGATCTGCCCGCTTCCTTGACTTTGATGTGATGCATATTTATGTGCAACCTGCTCCACACCATGTGGACACATTAACTTTGAGGTCATTCACCTGCAACCTTCGCTGACGCCACCATCTTTCAGGATCACCGGCGCTCATGATCGGCCAATATTTATTTATTATAATCTCCCTTCACCCAGGGTAATTAATTAATTGCTAAGCAGCTTGAAGCTGTCAGCCAGTATGTTTTGGTGTCACAAGGTTTCCCTCCACCTAGTTATCTGGTTTCCTCCCAGGATTACAGTATAGACAACTAGCATGAATATTTAAAATGGATTCTAATTAAACCTGGGTGCATGAAGCACACAAGGGACAAAGGGATCTGAAACGAAACACTCCTCTTCGATTGATACACGCTCTCCACACTCCTGCTGATAAAGGCTGGCAGAGAGGTGCTGTATTGTACAGGGGCAGAACTCTCTGGTGGTTTTAACTCAACAGGTTGAAGAAAGGCAAAGGCGGAGAAAGGCAGCAGCTCACTTCTTCTAGACATTTAATGGATATTCAATTATTGATAGCTCCTGGGGATCTGTTTGTATGTTAGTGGCTTCGGCCAAAGTAATTCTGTTGTTTTCCAACGGTTTATTTTTAAGCAGAGGGAATGGGACACATTTTAATCAAACGAAAACATGGGTCCATATCATAGACCCGGCACGATGCGACGCAAGGCGCAGCACAAGTGTGTTTGCTAAGTTTCAGTCCGGCTATGTTCACATTTTCCCATACAGCGCTACGTCGTTTAATTAGCAAATGCATTTGCGCTCATTTTTGCGTCGATGGGCGTGCTGGTCTCAAAGAGAGGTGTGTTCAGGTGCATTGCTATTTTAAGAAGCTGAAAACAGACTGTGCCATAAACAAGCTCAAACCTGGCGCAATATTTTTTTCTTTGTTAGCTATTTAAAGAGCGTACACGCTGCTTATTAAACAAAGTGACGCACAGCAGCATACAAACATGCCAAATACTAAAAATTAAAGGATTACAATGTATACGATTTTTTTTGTTGTTTGTAGGCTAATTAAATATTTAATTATATATATATATATATATATATATATATATATATATATATATATATATATATATATATATATATATATATATGTGTGTGTGTGTGTGTGTGTGTGTGTGTGTGTGTGTGTGTGTGTGTGTGTGTCTACATGTCATAGTGGATAGTCTTCGCATGTATCAGAATTAGGCTTTCTATTTGCTCGCACACGAGCAGCTCCGTTTCATCTCGGAAACGCGTTCTGTCTTGCGCTTGCCAAAGTTCACCATCTAAACAGCAAATCCGTCATGGCACGAGCACAACTGGCTCTTAAAGGGAATGGAAGATGAGACTCTGATTGGTTTATTGCACATTATGCCCAAAAAACACCCATTAATCATTAAGAGAATGGGGACAATCCATTTAGACCATGCGCCTGGGCGCGCAACCGTTTTTCCATCGTTAAAATAGCAAAAGTGGATTTGGGCACATGCGCCGTGCGCTTTACACTTTGCGTTTAGATCGTTAAAATAGGGCCCATGGTCTAATAAATAACAAACAAACTTTATGTAGGAATAATACTGAATACTTGCAGTGGGCTCTAAAAGTCTGACAGCACAAGTGAAAAGTTTTAATTTCTGTAATTTAATACTTTCTCCCCCTCATTTCAAATCAGCATGGCACTGCATAAAGATTAATTTTATAATGTTTTATTTTTTACATTATTTAAAGCAACTAACTGTGCATTTAATTCTAAGACCAATCCCAAAAATCTACTTAAATTCTGAAAAAAATAAATTAATTAATTAATTAAAAATAAAGGTAATTTTTAACTCAAATTAATTGGACCTCACATTTTCTGCAATGACTACAAACTGCCATTTTAAAAGTTTGAAAATGTTTCAGAGACCATTATACATTTCCAGAGAAGGTTGAAAGTCTTTTTGAAATCTATGAGAGGATTTGTTCATTTAATATCTGGGATTTGTCCGGGTCCTTTATCCCTTGCATGTGGCCTACATCAAAAGAGGAGAGGTTGTTTGGTTGTCTGTATCAGCAAAGCAACATATTTCTCTGGAAGGTGGCCTTTCTGTGTGATGCACTGCAAGAACATGATGGAGGTGTTCTGTTTGAATGCGTATGTGCTTATTTGTGTGTGTTTGCGCGTGTGTGTATAAGCCCAGCACACAGCCGCATATGCAATGGGAGCGATCAATCATGTAAGAGTCACCATATGTATAAGAAGGAATATAATCTTTCCTATTAAGCTATTTGATACTTGATAAGAGCACAATTCCGGTTCCCAGACGACAGTTGTTCGAATGTATCATTTCCCATCATTTGGTGTGAGTAACATTTCAATGCCCTGCTGAAATTTGATTAAAGGTTGACATGAGCATAATAAGAATTAAATGCCATGCCAGCGGTGAAAATGTATCCCAGTGGAAGAAAAACTGACTGAAATTTCAAGAGCAGGAAAATTCCAAACTCCCACTCCCTCCCACCTCACCTCAATGTCATTATTCCTGATCTGCCAGAGCTATTTTTGACCGCTGCCTAATTAAATGAAATCCTGAGAGGTGAGGACATAGATAGGCTGAGATAGAGGATTGTGGTATTTTCCTTAGTGGGGCAGATGATGGCAGAGGATCACTGAGTGCCGTGGTTATGGATAGAGCTGTTCCCTCTGTAGAGAACACAGTGGAGGGCTAGTTGCAAAAGCACCAATTAGCAAAAAGTGGAATGTGCGCTCAGGGACATGGACATCATTAACGGTTTATCCGATAAACCTTATGATTGAAAGAGCTTGCACATTTGTAAAGCTTGCAGATTTTGTATGCATAATTACATTTTGTTTACATTTCATAATACTATATTGTAAATAAGAGACAGCCGTAGTTTCTTATTTTTTTTTTATTTTTTCACTGACACCAGTATATTGCGATACATTTTTATAAATTAGTCATTTGACTCATTCTTGACTCAAATATCAAATTATTTGATACAATCACTAAATTAATTCAGTAACCAAACAAATGTTGAGTCCTTCTGCTGGCTCATAAAGGTGATCATAAAAGCCAACTGTCTTTTTTAAATTTTTTCAATTTTTATTTTTTATTTTTTGTGAACTGGACTGTGCTAAGGATTGTGGGTGTTTTAGAGATGCAAATGATATATTTGATGAAATCATCAAAATATGCTGAATGAAGGAAAAGAAACAAATGATACTTAAGACTGAGATGGACTTCTATTTGAGAAATACTCAAGCTGTCTTTAGGAATCAGTCATTGAATAATTTACTCAACTGATTTGTTGAAACACTGAATCAGTGAGGCACATAATTACTGTGTGTAGCGATTTTGCTGTGGTTTTGTTTGATACATATACATTTACATGCAAATACATACAAATACTGTATATCATTACAATAAAAAATAAAAATGTTGGAGGAGCAAATACTGTTGTTATTATTTATTTTATTTGTTTTACCCCTTGTTATTTAAGAAACTTTTCAGAAACTGACCAAGTCACTGTTTTGGAATTAGTAACAGAAAATGTGATTTTTATTTGTATTTGTATTTATTTTTCTATTTAAGGTGATAATTCATAGTGTACACAAATAATTTAAAGAGGGTCATAATGCAAACTTGCTTGTGTAGCATTGCTTAAATATTCTTTATTGTCCACAACAATTACTTACTGTATGTCATTATACCTTTATTACATTTACATATAGATTTTTCATTAAGTGTTTTATTTTATTATTATTTTTTACTGCAAGCATTGTAAGTTAATTGTTAATGTTATCAGATGGAGGTTACTACAGCCGTGCTGGTATCAATTCATCTGTCTTCAATTTGTTATTCAATTGTCAGGATCACAGTGAGCCATTTTGATTTTGACAGAGCAGCCGAAATTATTTTTCATTTTTCATGCTGATAGACTGAGAGCTTTTAGACATGAGCTTCTAGACACTTCACATGTATTTCACTAGCATGCGTGTGTCATGTCTTACCACCTTGTACTGGTTCTGTGCTTCCCGAAAGGTTAAGTTGATTTGACTTCACTGCTCATGTCTCTTTGTGTGCAAAATCCGCTTTACTGTAAAGTGGTATATGGTCCAATCCTGAATTTGCTTATTTATTAATTAATCAGTTTGCAGTTCATTAAAGATCAAGATTAAGACCTGTTATTTTGACTTTTCCATAAGCTAAAATAGTGAGAAGAATCATGATTAGGAATGTCTGCATGTACATATATGCTCTTACTGCAGCATATGTTTGATCTCTCTTCTTTAATCTTCTCTGCAGCTGTTAATGTTCACTGAAATGAACCCTTTTTTTGCTCAAGAAACAATTGAGCTTAATGGCTTTGGGCATGATTGCGTTCTCTGTGATTAAATTGCTTCCTTCATGATGTTTTCTCTGAAATCATTGTCTGTTTTAGCTTTGCATGTTAACGGTGGAGGCAATCTACAGTTAGCTATCTATTTTCTCTAAAAACCTGCCCACAAACACGTACAAAATAACATAATTTATACACAAAATGATATTCCTTAGTTATTATTACATTTGAGAGTCTCCTACAGTATGTTGTCATGATTTTAAAAGTTAATTTGGGGGTTTTCATTTGCACATCCTGCCACATGCAAAATGTGTTTGTATCAGCTACCAATGGGTCGATGCCTTTTAAAGTGAATCATATATCCAGTAAGCTATGATTTTTGTTTTACATATTTCTATCAAACCATAATTATTTAAGCCATTTAACTGTGCAAATAAACAGGTGGTTTTAGGATTCTTGGGTCATGCTGGAAAACATAATCATGATGTTCTGTTAGGCTTAGACAAAAATACGAAATAAAAGCATTTTACTTTGCTTATATTGCACAACCACACAACAGTTTTAAGCATCTTCCCACAGTCATTTTTGGCTTTAACCCGACAACCATACATGGTGTCAAAACCACAGATTGCGCGGCTAAAATCTGTGTCCCTGCAAAGCTTTATTGTAACCGTTTCAGATGACATTGCAGATGGGCCTTGCTGTTGGCCTGCTCTCATTTTGTTGACACATGCCAAATTCCCTCCATCTCGTCGACATTTGCTTAGACAGACAGACACAGCAGATCTGGTACATTGCATTCTTTCAAACCTGGACTGGCTGATGCTAGGCTTCAGCTGAGACATGGCAGAAGTTTGCTCATGCCGACACTAAATTTGCAGTTTCCTTGCAGAGCAGAAATGTAAGCGTGTTAACCATCAAACTGGAAAATTCAGAGTCTTGTTGTGTTTGCAGATTCATTTTGTGAATAACAGTTTACGTTTATTTTAGTACAACTACAGCATGTGTGTTGTCGGTCGTCTATTTTAGCACATTTTCAAGCATATCTCTTCTGAAATACTGGTGTCCTTAAGTTTGAATTCAACGCATGGTGCAAGAAAAAAGAAAGAAAAAAAATATATATGGAGAACTTCTTAGTGTGAAATGTGAAATCACTGTAGTTCCAGACGCTATATGTATAATGCAGTATTTTTCGTCTGGAAGTTTTTTTTTTTTTTTTTTCTTTAATCTTGGTATATCTAAGTTTGTCAAAGTAACTATCAATCCTCATTTGGTTCAGACTTCTGACTCAAGGTCTAAATGCGAAACTAATTCAATTATTAATAGCATGTTTTCTCTAAATCATCCATTTAACATGAATTGTGTGATTCAACATTTAAACGGAAGTGAAAGGTGAAAGTTTCGCCATTTACTGGAGCTATTTATTTCAGTGATACGAACAAATGCTACAATGGTACAAAATGTTCCTGAAGTCTCTTCCCCTCTGACTCAGATCACATGAATCCTGGGTAAAAATGCAGCATAAATTTTGAGCCAATGTCTGCCCCTATGTAAAATAAACACAGGCCCTACGTGTAGAAACAGTTTGATATTTACTTAGGGGGCGGAGAGAAACGTCAAAAAGTCAAATTGATAACGGGTGAAAGGCTGACCTTTCGTTTACGATACATTTATTGTGTAAGGTAAAAATTGCCAGAGTTTCGAAATGCCAAGCTGCCCTCCTCCACAGAGACAGAGGAGATTACCTGAGCCCGACTGCTTCACCCCGCTGCCCAGGCTGGCACACGGGCCTTAATCCTGTATTGATTGGTATAATCACTTTTTTGTTGTTTATTCTTGCTGATGAAGTACAATATATTAATGAAAAACTCAAATTAGAGTCATCCCTTGTCAGGTGTGTGGCCAACTATCACAACAGCAAAAAAAAAAAAAAATGCTCATATGGCTGTGTTCCGGCTTCCTGTGGGATTCCTTGGGAAGCATATTAAGCCGCAGTTGCTCACAAATGAAATTGACAGCTGAGTAAATCTGACTCAGAGCGGTGGGAGAACTCATGCAGCAAAGCACCACGTCGGAGCATCACTTCTTAAACTTCTGGAGGCTCTGGCCATGATAAACATGTACCGAGCTCCCACTGAGCAGCATATTACAGGATCGCTGTCTGTCTGCTGGCCAGCTCAAGTTTTCCGTTCCATAGTTGTCGTCCCTACAGGCGGATGTGTCAACCTTTTTCAATTCTGGGCTGAAGCTTTTCGAAATGCATACTATTTCCTGTCTTAATACAGGATAGTGTTTTAGCCAGATTCCGAATGATTTTTCATCTGTTTCCTGAAAATGCTAATCTGATAAATGCTCAGAGGTGTTCAGAACTCTCAGAACCATGAATTATTAAATCATAATATCATTAATATATATATTGTTTTCTTTTCTTAATAATGTAATTTTTCAATCTTATTAAGAATGTGTCCAAGGGTCAAAGGTCTCCTATGGATAGTGTGGCCATATATTCTATTTTTACATTACACATCCTGACCAGGATTTCTGCATTTTGCTCTGTTTTGCTGGTGCCACACTTGCTGAATGTAATGATTGACTAATAATGTGCAGGCATTGTACATAACTGACCAATCGTGGCTTGATTATAAAAATATATAGACATATTTTTATCATAGGTTCCCTCTTACGTCACACGCCAAGGTTCCCGTAGTTATTTGTGCACATGCACAATCTTCAAAATGTATTGAGTGCCTGTAAAAAAAAATATGTACATTTAAATGCATGTATATTTCGATAGAATGGAACATATAGATTGTACCTAAGAGCCCAAGAGCATATTTATTTAAGCTCATATGTCTTACTGACACACATATTTTAAAATATTCTACAGGAAAACACAGTTTGAAATCTTTAATCAAACTTTTTATTTTGTACATCCGTGTGTGCCAATTAACAGTCTAAATTAGACATTTTAAAAGAAAAAATAAATTTTGTCACTTTTCTTTTCTACAATAAATTAAATAAGCGACTGCTTCCCATGCAGAATTTCAGAACAGATCAAAATGTCCTCAAAATGTATTATTTTCAGCTATTCACCAGGCTTTACAATATTGAAGGACCCCAGCTGAACAATACGCACAATCGCCGTGTTTTGTTTTTTTGGATCCATGCCCAGTAGGCCACAATGTGACTGCTACTGCTATCTTTGCGGTTAATAGAAACCTTGCGATATTTGAGGAGGCACAAGACTCAATTGGAACAGATGAGACACAGCGGATCTGTTGTTGCCAACTGTGGAGTGGACATTAGTATCCCCTGCTGCCTCCTAGTCCATACAAAGATGCCTGTTCACTTCTATAACCATCAAAGTATTTCATTTATGATTATATCTCTCTTGTTTTTTTATTTTTAACTCTATCACTTCCACTAAAGATGGTAAAAACACTATAAAATACTGTAAAATCTATTATATTATTAATATCTAAAAACCTTTGCCACTCAGACACATTCAGCTTTCCTAATGAATGTGAACGTCTTCCATGCCTGAAGGCTTAGTAACCTTTCAGACTACAAGAAAGATAAACAGCTTTAATCATCGCATGTGTACATATGTAGATAGTTCAAAGCCATTTTTGCCACTAGACTCCAAAGTTCTTCGCCGTAATCCCCAGCAGAAATTCTCCGAGCCATGCTCATCCACTTCAGGCGACGTTCCACAGTGTCATCTCTTCTATCTCATTACCCTATTTCAACAGACTGCCTGTCAATCAACGTGTTTGCCAGCTGGAGGGATGTACTTTATTAGATTGCTGTATGATTGACGGGAACGAGGAGCAAGGGTTAAAAGAAAGCTGTAAAACATTTGGAATGAAGGCAACATTCGCTGTTTTGCCCATTGGGAGAAGAGACTACAAACAGAAAATAAGCAAAAACAGAAGAACGGGTGTTTTGGAATCATGCCATTGCTCTGTTTTTAACATCTTCACCCTCTGTGTTTTTACATGTTGATTGTAAAACCAACTAGCGATATCCTTTACATAAATTGCATCTCATTACTCATTCACACTTTCTGAAAAGTTGAAACTGAGCCATTACTCTCGGTAAAACACGATTTTATTTATTTATTTTATATCTTTGACATCCACTGTGTCACATACACTAATGATATCAAAATGTTATTTTCCACCATGTTTAAGTTTTTATTTATTTGTTATCAGTGACTCACAGAAACGCATACATAAAATTAGCGTCTTAGTGAGCGAAGAAACATAGCAAAACAAAAAGAACATAAATGTATAGTCTAAATATAGATTGATATTTTTTTTCTAGAAGTAAATGAGGCAAGAAAAGGTATAAGATTTAAGTAAATGAATAGTAATTGTTGGTGCCTGCTTTTGTTGGGCAGTAAGTTTAGGGTAAAAAAAAAAAAAACACAAAAAACAACAACAACAAATATATAAATAAATAACCTATGCACACATTGAGCTCCGACATTAAATGTGGATTAAATTAAGGCATTTTCAACCAAACCAAGAGACAAAACTGTGTACAAAACTAACAACATTTATATATTTTTATTGTCATCACCACTATTGGTATTTTTCTTCTTCTTCTTCTTGTTAGTTAAAAATAGGAAGTTGTTTAACATATCAAAGACGGAACCTTGAGAGAGGCAGACACAAAAACCAGAACAACCCCCGTATTCACAGAGCAAAGGCTGTCACTTCACACTAAACACCCAGACTGAAAGTGTTTATGCCATACCTTGGTATAAACAGAAATGTACAAAATATGAACAACTGCGACAATGCTGCCCAGCTGATAAATGATTGAAAGAAGTGGGAATTTATTGTGATTACTGGCTCTCTTAAGCAATAAGCTTCAATAATTTTCCAAACTAGAAGGTGCAGACCATCACTGTTATACTATAGTTAAGGGCTTAATAAATATCTAATTATTCTTTCACATTGATCCAACGGATTTTGTTCAGAGCTAGTTATCACAATTTAATAATTTATTTTTCTTTATAGATACGTAGAGTAATGTCTATACAAATATGTATATATAATGGATTTTTAGAACATGTAAACATTAGGAAAAAAGGAAAAAAAAAAACAGTGCATAGGAAATAACAGTCTTTTTTTTTTTTTTCTGGATATCAGAAACATAAATTTATAATTTAAAAATAAAACTGAAAAGTATAAAACAATTTCCTCAAACTGATATTTATTAGAAATATGCTCGTTCTTCTTTTAGTTAAATTATTTTGTTTCATCATTAAGTTAATCATTAGAGTGTTCACATATACTCAACACACAGTATGATATTGAACTTTTAGTTGATCTGGTATGTTTTTATAATTGTTCTCCAAAACAATAGATCGAGGGAGAGAGAGAAAGAGAGAATAAGGATTTTTGACTGAAATTCGTTTCTTATACAGACAATGTGACAACCTCGCCGTTTACCACCGTTTACCATCTCCCCCATATCAGATCATACGCACCATTAACTAAATATAAAGCAAATCTATACATATAAAAAAAAAAAAAGCTTGGAGTTCAATCCATTTTATGTGCTAAATCTCATTTATTTCTGCCAGACGAGGGCGCCGTGCTTGATCTTATTTCATTTTATTTTTTTATTATTATTTTATTTTTTCTTGGTTCAACATTAACCCACTGCTGATCCATACAGTACACGACAGACACGGAAATCCCAACGCTTATATGTCCTCTAACTCGGCTTTTTTTTTTTCCTGTTACATCTTCATAATCTCAAGGTTTAATCATAACTGCTTCCAGTTGCAGAGCATGCACGGCATACATTCAGTTAAACACATGCATGAGCACAAATCAATGTTCAGGTTATTGGAAAGACATAAGAAGTCGATAAAACGGCGCACCTGTTGTCTATCAAGAATGAATCACCATCCCTGGCGAACTGTCAAACTATAAAGATTTATTGCTGTGCGTGCAACAGCTCAAACTAATGTGAGTGACTTTGCCGCAGTTTCCGAATGCGGTGCCACACAATATTAAAATAGTAAAATAAAGAGAATAAAGAATCCCACGCGTTAAATCACCCTGCTGCTGCCAGGCAACCGGGCGCGTACAAACTGGCCTTGATCCAACTAAAGATTACGCGTCGCCATTTCCAGAGATCCCTCAACGACAGACACAGGAGAAAGAGAGCTTTATAATGCTCACTATTGACTGTTTCAGAGATATTTGAAGTTAAATGGTTCTTCAATATTTTCGACCTGTCAATCGCCCTCCCTTCTCTCATTCTCTCTATCTCTATAACAAGCACACGCACGCACACACGCACGCGCGCGGTGTTAATAGAAACATTGTAAAATAAAGAATAAATTAATAAAATAAAATTCTAAAAATACGCTCTAAATCCTGGAGCGCTGCTGTAAGGAAATCTGTTACGCGCGCACGAACTGGCCGGGATCCAACTAAAGATTACGCGTCACCATTCCCAGCGATCCCTCAACGAAAGATACTAGCAGAGCACATTATAATGTTCACTAGTGAGTGTTTAAGGGGTATCTGAAGTTGAATTGTGTTCCTTAATATTTTCGCCCTGTTAACCCACCGCCCCTTTGCTCGCTTTCCTCTCTCTCTCTCTCTCTCTCTCTCTCTCTCTCTCTCTCTCTGCATCTCTGCATTTTCTCTCCTCCCGTTTCACCGTGTGGGAAGCTCAATGCAGCAACAAAACCAACATACTTAGAAAAAGACGAGGTGGAATAGTTGGTTTATAAGACTGGTCTCATTATTCGGACGAGGACTGCACCAACAATACTTACTTTGACGATGTGGTGTAAGGTGGCATCTCTTTTCGAGCGTATTTTACTCAGCTGAATTATTAGACATCAGAGCACGTAGTTTCTTTTCCTCTTATCTCGCAACTTGCATAATCCCAAGAAACGACAGGAATCAGCTGGAGTCGATTTCCGATGTTCAGTAATCGTGTTGAGCCGCGACGCGCGATGGACTGTTGCGATTAATTTATTAAGATCTGTATCAGTGTTTTATTTGTTATTTTATTTTTTTCTCAGAACTGTTGAGCGAAGTGTCCGTTCAAATTGCCTCTAAACTGATGCTCAGATCTTTCAAAGGAAGAATGATGGACTTGCTCTGCATCCAAATTCACCACTTGCTATTCCAACATTTTCATTTTGGTTTCGAAACGAATTCATTTTTTCAGCGCAAATACGCAGCGCCGTGTTTGAGATGCCTCTAAAGAGCTCAGTAACCTCGGGATTTTATGACACAATATATGTTTTGTACAAGTGGAGCCTGACGAGAGAGGCTGAGACTGAAATCTGAACCTGACTGAATGGGAATCCTCTCTTGGCGCTCCCAGTGTCCGGTCTTATCTGAAAAGGAGGAGATATTAACATTGCCGGTGAGTGTTGAATTCTTATCTTTTTTTATACATTCAGTTATTTGTCGGCAAGGCTTGGTAATCAAAAGGGCATGATCTATTTGTACAGAATTTTAAATTACGTTTTTGTGAAGATGATAATACTGTCTTCTGTATGCGATTGAAAGAGACTTTCTCCCCCTTTTCAAATCACAGAAACACAAGAAATACGCTGATGCATACATTCATTGCGGTGGTAGTCACACTACGTCAGTGTATTAAAATTATATATAGGTTTTTCCAAGTATATATATATATATATATATATATATATATATATATATATATATATATATATATATATATATATAATTTAGTTGTGGTGCTTGTAGATACTGATTGATTTATTTTCAGTGTAGGCTCAGATATTATGTTTGGAACCAAGAGGCACATAACAGGTTTTTCCAAGTTCTTTGTGTGCACAGAGGGCTTTTTAAACACCCCTGCTGTAAGATCTTGGCATCAGCTGTGTGACTCAATGGGAAACAGGCATGTGTTTTGATTGTTTGTTTGTTTTTCCCCCCTCTAAGGTTACTAAATGGTTTACTGGGGGATTTATAAAAGGCAAAATGCTGCTGCTTGTTCTGTTGGCCTTTTCCATATCGGGTTCATTTTGTGACTCGGATTCGGACCTCAGAGCTGAGACCTGCAGTGCTTGCTCCTGCATGTCCATCGAGAACGTCCTCTATGTGAACTGTGAGAAAATAACTGTGTACAGACCTACACAGCTGCAGCCACCGGTGTCCAGCCTCTACCATTTAAATTTCCAGAACAACCTTTTGTACATCCTTTACCCCAACTCTTTTGTGAATTTCACCCACGCAGTCTCACTTCAGCTGGGGAACAACAAACTCCAGAACATTGAGGGAGGGGCCTTTGTGGGGCTTAGTGCATTGAAACAGTTGCACTTAAATAACAATGAGTTAAAAGAGCTCCGTGCCGACACTTTCCGAGGGATCGAGAACTTGGAATACCTCCAGGCTGACTACAATTTAATCAAGTTTATTGAGAAAGGAGCCTTCAACAAATTACACAAACTGAAGGTTCTCATTTTAAATGACAATCTGATTCAAAGCCTACCTGAGAACATTTTCCGATTCGCATCCCTTACTCACTTGGACATAAGAGGGAATAGGATACAGAAGCTTCCTTATCTCGGAGTTCTGGAGCACATTGGGCGGATAGTGGAATTGCAATTGGATGACAATCCGTGGAATTGCACTTGTGATTTGTTACCTTTGAAAGCCTGGTTGGAGAATATGCCCTATAACATTTTCATTGGAGAGGCTATTTGCGAGACCCCTAGTGACCTGTATGGCCGACTCTTGAAGGAGACTAATAAGCAGGAGCTGTGCCCCATGGGCACAGGCAGTGACTTTGATGTGCGCATGCCCCCCTCCCAGCCCGAGGGTGGGTTAACCATGTCCAATGTGGCACCTTCAACCATAGCAACTTTAGTGACCAAACCACCCAAATCGATCAATCCCTCTAAAATGCATGTAAATGGGATTGTCGCTGGAACTAGAATCCCTCCCCTCTCCTGCCCCCAGCCCTGCACATGCAAAGCTCAGCCTTCTGACTTTGGCATTAGTGTCAGCTGTCAAGAAAGAAACATTCAGAGTCTGGCAGATCTTGTACTTAAACCGCCAAATGCCAAGAAATTGCACCTTAGTGGTAATTACATCCGAGATATCAGTCCCACCGACTTCCAAGGGTTTGAGGGGTTAGATTTATTACATTTGGGCAGCAATCAAATATCCACCGTCCAAAAAGGTGTGTTTGCAAATCTTACCAATCTCCGTAGGCTGTACCTAAATGGAAATCAGCTGGAGCAGCTGCACCCTGAAATGTTTCTCGGTCTAAGTAACCTCCAGTATCTCTATTTGGAGTACAATGCCATAAAGGAGGTGTTAGCCGGGACATTTGACTCCATGCCAAATTTGCAGCTCTTGTACCTGAATAACAATGTGCTCAGAAGCCTGCCTGCATACATCTTTGCTGGTGTTTCTCTCGCCAGACTTAATCTAAAGAACAACCACTTCATGACTCTGCCTGTGAGTGGCGTCCTAGACCAGCTCAAATCTCTCACTCAGATAGACCTGGATGGCAACCCTTGGGAATGCTCCTGCGATTTAGTGGCTTTGAAACTCTGGCTCGAGAAGCTGAATGAAGGGGTCGCTGCCAAAGGGGTCAAGTGTGTGTCTCCATTGCAATTCTCCAACATTGAGCTGAGGGAGCTGAAAAATGAGATCATGTGCCCAAAGCTCATAGCCAGGCCTCCTTTCATCCTGACCAGCGCCACCCCTGTCCTCACATCGCTGTCACCTGCCGGAGTTGGCAAGGCACCTCCCAGCGGTCCTGTGCCCTTGTCTATTATGATATTGAGCATACTGGTAGTTCTGATCCTCACTGTCTTTGTGGCCTTCTGCCTGCTGGTCTTTGTGTTGAAACGGAACAAAAAGCCAGCGGGAAGACAGGAGGGACTCGGCAATCAGGAGTGCGGCTCCATGCCTCTCCAGATCCGGAGGCACAATCATAAATCTAACAAGAAGGATGACCTGGGTGGAGAGACCTTCATCCCGCAGACCATCGAGCACATGGGCAAAGCTCACACGTGTGGAATTAGAGACTCAGAGCCGGGTTTCAAATTTTTAGACTCTGAGAGACAGAAAATGATGTTGCGCAATAGCGCAGACAAAGACAAGGACTCTCTGCCCCTGGACCCCAGGAATAGATTAAGCACCATTGATGAGCTGGACGAGTTCTTACCGCGACGAGACAGCATGTTCCTCCACAACTACTTGGACAGCAAAAAGGATTTCAACAGTATAGGGGTGAGTGGCTTTGAGATCCGTTACCCCGAGAAACCACATGACAAAAAAATGAAAAAATCATTGATAGGGGGCAACCACAGTAAGATAGTGATTGAGCAGCGTAAAAGTGATTATTATGAACTAAAGGCAAAACTGGGAACCCCAGACTACCTTCAAGTATTAGAGGAACAGACAGCCCTCAGTAAATTCTAGAACATGATCTTCACCTCCCCCGTAATGACAAAAGTGCCTTAAGACAAATCTTAAATCTGACCAATGGAATACTGGACACGTTTCATTACACAACACGTAACTCCCTTAGAATCGATGGCTTTGTTAAAATTACATTTTTTTTTTTTTTTATGTTTGTGATGCCATTAAGAGTTAAGAATCACATCAGTCAGTATCCTTAAAAAATATATATATAATAAAAAAAGAAATGAAAAAAAAACAACAACAACAAAAAAAAAACAATCGTAGTTCGCTGCTATTGAAATGAATTCCATCAAATTCCACTGAGCTTTGTTTTTACCAAATGATTGGGACATGAAACGGTGTTGAGTGTACTTCATATTGACCCTTCTTCATTGTGTTTGGTTGGAAGTATTTTTAGGCATCTTGGGATGACAAAAACAAATGGAAGTGGAAGAAATGGAAGTTGACACATGCTTGAAAGTGGTGGAATACCCCAGACTCCCCTCTCTTGGATTATATTTTGACACTTTTGGGGACTTGAAACTCTTGGATTTTATTATATCTGAAGGTACTGGCAGCCAACCTCCGTACATTTTGGATTATTCAAATTATCTGTAAAGAGCCATTTGATATCGTTCTACTGAAATGTGATTCTTCTCAAAGTGTTTGGTTATGGCACCTGACAGGACATTCATGAACTCAAGAGAAACTAAACAGCTGCTTGCCATGTAAGCGTATATGGATTTATTTTGTAAGTCAACATTATTTGTATTTGTGGGGGAGTTGTGTAAATTACAACAGTTGACAATTAAATTCAACAGTCTCATCAAGAAAAAAAAAATATATATATAGTGGATTCAAGAAAAATATGGAAAATCAAAAAAAAAGAAAAAAGAAAAAAAAAAAAAAACATTGATGACCACTGTCACCTGTCAATTCGTAGTTTAACTTCATATTTAATTTATTTTTCTATGCAGAATTATTTAAAGAATATTGGTACTATTTAACAATTTCAAGGGACATTTTGAATGCTCTAGTGATACAGGCAAGCTCTGAATCGAAAATTCTTTTCTGACCTGAGTTACATTCTGAATTCCGCTGGTGGCTGACCAACAGAGGCATACAGATGACGGTGATGTCATTTTCACTGTCACGTTGCACGAGGTGAGGCTTCCTAGTGTATCACGTCTAACCGTTTGCTTATTCTTATATCCCAGAGCAACTTGTAAAAGGTTTCTTATTAACAATATGCAACCAAATAAGTGTGCATTAACGTGATATGATTCTGGATAGTACAAACGCATTGTGGGAATTAAGTTCTAATTGGCTGTAATTTACTGGACTCCTGGAGAGAATTGTCTTCTTTGTGACTTAATTCGCCGTATGAAAAAGGCTACAGATTTGGTCAGAATCATATCACTTTTCATGTGCAATATTATTATGCTCAATCATATTAGCTTGAAATCTTTGTTTTGTTTTTTGTTCAAATTAATATTACAGAAAGAGAAAGCTTTTTTTTTTAAAAGAAGAAAAGGCTTAATTTCATTCAGTCTTTACTTAAAAATATTAAGTTAACGATTGTTTAAAATAGAATGTACCATGAGAGATAAAAATAAATACAATTTTATATCAGTCATGAGAAATCTGTATATTGGTTATTAATTTCATTGTGCAATCCTGTTGAGGTCAAGGTATTAAAAGCCAATATAATTTGCTCTGTCTTTTCTTTCTTTCTTTCTGTTTTTTTTTTTTTTTTTTTTTTTTCTATTTACAGAAGTGTTATAATGTTTTGTTGATCGTTAAAGTTGCTTCTCAAATAAAAGGCCCTGAATGCTCTTACAGAAACTTTGGGAAATTAAGTGTTTTGTAGATTTTTAATCTAGTAATGCTGTTAAACACTCACTCTTTCTCCTTGGTATACAGTAGGGATCAGGTTTCCAAAGGTCTTACCTTCTCTAGTTTTCAAAAAGAGATTCATCTAAGATGCAGAAGATCACTTGACTAGACAAAAGATAAGAGAACCATAAATGTTAGTTGAATCGCGTGCTGTTGATGATGTGTGTGTGAGAGAGAAGTGTAAGAAAGAAAAAAAAAAAGATTATAACAGGATCATGCTGTAGAGAGGCTCTTGATGGTCCTTCTCGTGTGTACTTCATCTAAAACATCATGTGTGAGGCTCTGCATGTCTAATCATCTTGGCATGTTAAGACGATATGTCCAAATGTTTAAGTAGAAATTACTACTTGTGCAAACGTCTGATGGGGGTTTTTCTTTTCTTCACAATAATGAATTATATTTTGGATCCTGTCTGCATTGACTAGTATATGAGCAGCACTTTGAGCAATTTAGAGTCTTTTTTTTTTTTTTTTTTTTTTTGCTTTTTTTTTTTTTTTACATACAAGTTGATAAAGTATTTCATCATGATATGTTGTTTGGGATATATATATATATATATATAGTTGTCACCCAACCACTATTCAAGTCTTTTAAATATCAGTCTATTAACAGACCATGTATCTTTAATGCATACACATTTTTTTCTTACACCAAAATATTAATTTGCAATTCGTCAGTTACCAAGAAAATTGGGGAAAATGCATTACAATTGCCCCAAATCTTCTCTATATAAGTTTTTTTTTTATTTTTATGTATTTTATTTTTATTTATTTTTTACTACATTTTGTAGATAAAGAACCTACGATTGTTGAATTTCTTAAATTCCTTGATTGCTAAAGTACCCAACCACACCCTCCCCCACAACAAACACACACACACACACACCATCAAGTTGGCTTTGTTTTTTAAGATGCTCTCTTGTTTGAATTTTAGTGTACTGTGACTTTAAGGAAAATATTATGCCTCCGCGTTAGACTGTGGCATTTAAAATGCAGTTTTAAGTATAAAACTGTGAGTGCACTTTGACATTTCGAGATGGATGGTTTACAGTAAAGCTCATTTTAGAAAGGCCAAGCTTAAGGCAGTTACTAAACTATTATTTATTAATTTTTTCATGTAAATGAGACTTCCTAGTGCACTAATTAATGATTGTACTGGAGGCCTGCATAATTGTGAATTTGTGACTCATGCTAGCTAATGTTTCCTTGACAACCACACTTTTGATATTTTTTATTTATTTATTTATTTTCATTTTTTGGGGATGTAGTTGCATTAAATGAGGCAGGGAGAAAATGCATTGGTCCATGGCTGAACACAAGCGCTTCAGTATTACACAGTTTGTGTGAACAGCATCTCCTCTCTCTTCCCTCATCACCTGTTTCTGCTCTATTTGACGCAGAAGTGTTTAGCTGCAGTAACATGCACAATGCCGAAGGCAAGATTGAGTGTTCAGATGTAGTCCTTTTTCATTACAGTCACAAACAATAAGCTCAGCAGACCCGGTGTGCCATTTCTCTGGCAATTTGGACATACTGAACCCTTGGAACTTGTAGTTAAAGTGGAAAATGCAGGTGTTTTTGTGGTCTGAAACTGACTGGTGCAGACGAGCATAGAGTCTTCTCCGGGGCAGAAGCAGCGCCAGCCATTTTCACAGATATAGAGGACAGCTGCGAGAAAGAAAAAGAAGAAGCCTGTTTTGTAGTTTTGGCTTGGCCTCCTTTTCAATTTGATTTGAAGGAAGTAAACAAATCACTACTGCCTGTTGTTGGTGACAGGTTTACACAAAGAGTTTGGTGACAGGAACATCAGGGACAATACAAAAATGCTTTACGTCTCTCTTTAAAATGTGACATGAGACATGACAGTAGCACAACAGCGATGTTTCACGTGAAGAGGGTGAGAGGGTGTCTCAAAGTAGGGGCACAAGTGTGTGTGTGTGTGTGTGTGTGTGTGAGAGAGAGAAAGAGAGAGAGAGAGAGTTTTACAAATTGTACTGCTAAAGGCATTCTTATATCAGGGAGAAAATAGAGGAATTACACTGCAAGCCATCCCTTTTATATAAAGGAATAAATTAAATAAAAAATATCTCTAGTCTTAAAACAATTAAAATCATAGTCTTACATTTAAACATAATAACTCCCTCTGCATTTGAAATGCTTCTTCTGCTATTAGAATAATATTAGCTGATAATATGCATAGCCAAACATTATATCTTTCCCATCCTCACTTCTTGAGCTATTTTCCGCTGAATTTTGTTTTTCGCATGAACACAAAATGCATTGTGAATGCCGTTTCATGTTGCTTTTAAAGATCTCATGAAATATAAACCACTTCGTGCACCAAAGTTTTTTTTCATTTTCTTTGCAATGAATAACTCCATACATAAATATGAGGTTAAATGTAAAAAGGAAAGAAAAACGCAGGGCATTAGCAGTTTATGAATAAAATGTTTCATAAGCTGTCCCACCTGAAGTGCACACCTAAACATGTTTTATTAGCCTATTTCTAGCAAGGAAACCTCTGACAGATTTTGTTAAAACGTTGACAGCCTATTATTTAGTCTTTAAATGAGTTTACGATCATTCTCGCCTTTTCTCTTTCACAGTCAGATTCCAATTAGTTTTCTGCCTACATGTGTAAAGAATGTAATTTTGCTATTTGGTTTTGTATACTCTTCCAGTGATTTCCCTATGGAAGGAGAATTACCTAGTCGTCGGATACAAATTCACCCTCACAATTCAGTCGGATGTAAACGAATAAGACAAAGAAATAGAGACACTGGATGCTCAGGTGTCCCAGACTCCCAGAGCACGCCATTCTGCTCTACATCGATGTAACAAAGCGAGGATTTCAGCTGGATTCTATTTGTCCGCTGCACACGAGATTGTATAATTAGCCTCACATTAACAATTTACGTGCGAAGGAAACGCTTTCATCTGGGACATGTGAGAAGTTTAACAGCGTGTTGCTGCTATTCCTGCTGAAAGTCTAACCTAAGGATAAAGTGTGGGGTTATATTTAGGGTGGCCACCCGTCTAGTTTTAGCTGGGACAGTCTGGTTACCATATCTGTGTACTCCTGCAGGCTCGAGCCGAACGCTCATTTGTCTTTCTTTTAAGATTACTATTTTATACTTTATAAAGTGGTGCATACTAAATACAAAATGTTAATGATATGTTCAAATGAATATTAATTAGCACACATTTTAGAGACAATATTGTCAATATGGACTCTGTTGTAGTATTTTGTAGGAGTTAAGTGGTGTTTTGTTCCTGAGTTTTTTTTATACAAATCGAGTCAATTATTCAAAAAGCTATTCATAAAGAAATCAGCAAGTCACTTGCTTCGTACCTGAATTAATAAACGAATTGATTAAAACAGTATATCAATGATTTATTCCTTACTAGTTTACTGATAAGTAAACTTAACTGATTTAGTTCCATATTTAAAGTATCATTTCATTGTTCTATATTCAATCTATTTTATAATATGAAACATTGAAATCATGTAAACTTATGTATAAATGCATTTGTGGCATCTCTAATTTATGGCTCGCTCAAATCGGAAACTTGAGTTTCAAAATGATCTCTGAGTTTGCCAGTTGTAAATATGTCTAGAGAGGCTGTTTATGTCCAATTTTCAACTAGAAAACTCATTCTGATAGCATGTGAAGGCAGCATGAGCTGCATTAAGTAGCTTGCGTTTTACGTCTAAATGCATTTCAGATGCAGCTTCTGCGCAAAGATGGATTTTGCTGAAATAAATTTAATTTGACTGGTACCAGCCTTACAGAGTATTATTATTTAAATCACATGTAATACATAGATTTGAAGATGACACCTTGGTCATTATAAATTAAGGGAAAAAAAATGCCATGGACATCAATTTGAGGGAATAAATATCACTCAATTAAATAAAGTTACTTTTTGTCACTGATTTAGAGTTATTTTTAATTGTCCTTATTGAACGTTGTTGCTTCATTGTCCAAAGTGTCCTCCTGTTTGGTATTAGAATTGGCCATGCTTCTTAGTACATGCAGTTACCGGCAACCCCGACCCACTGAAAAAAAAAAAAAAAAAACATGTCTGTGACTGCATTTCTGCATCTCGTTTCTTTACTGGACGCAAATCTTATGTTTTGTTTTATTTGATTTGTAATGTTTTATTACGATTATTGAACCTATTGTGACAGTTTGGGAATTAAATGTCTGGCGAATATTCTTAATGGTTGTATTCCATTTAAAAATAGGGTAACACTTTATTTTAAGGTGTCTTTGTTGCATGTTTCTTGTACTTCCTATTATAATAATATATATATATATATATATATAATAACAAATTATGTATAATCACATGCAAGCAACCCTAAGTCAATCCCTATAAGAGTATTGTAAGCACATGTGGATAATTTATATTACTCAGTATGTAAATGTATAACAAGGACACCATAAAATAAAGTGTATCCAAAAATAACATACCAACTACACTAAACCTAACCGATAGTTTTAACAAAAATGACATGACAAAACAATAAATTAGCAACACCTGTGGTTACTCTGCTTGAGTTGAGTCTTACACCTGTTTGAAATAGAGGGGAATATTTTCTTTTTTTAAATATAATTTGTTTGCAGCTGGTACATGCTTCCTATGTTTTATTTGCCTACAATTAATTCATTTGTGCATACGTCAAGAGCTGATATACTATACTTCAGGCGTTCTCAGCTTTCTTGCGGGGTTTAGCTCCAACTTTGATCAAACTCACCTTTCTGTAACTTTCTAATCCTGAAGACCTTGATCAGCTTGTTCAGGTGTGTTTGATTAGGGTTGGTGTTGAACTCTGCAGGAAAGTGGATCTCAAAGCAGCTGGGAACCCAAGCAATTACTAGTAAGGTCACAGTGTTGCCAGGACGTGTTTTTGTTGTTAGTGTCAAGATTCCTATTATTTATAATGACTGGAATGTATTCATTGCACCCTATATCTATAATGATTTTTTATTAATGTTTTGTCTTTTTCTGTGGTCATGAATATTAGATAATTCCTTTCAGCAGAGTAACTGGAGTGTAAGGTTCATTTCCTTTTTTATTTAAACATTTAATGCAGTATTCCATTCAAACATTTAATTGCACAGTTGGAACCAAACCATTGATACAATCAAGACAGCTGTTAAACATTTTCGTGTTTGATTTAAAATGATCCGTTCAAAGCCCTGCTGTTGCTGTTAAGAACAGAAACTGTCAGCTCTGTACGTGTACGTGCATCTGCACGTGTTAACTGCACATAGCGTGCTTTACTAGCGGTTCAACAGTCTCTTGACATCACTTGGTGATGCTGTCTTTGTAAAACTCCATCCACCATGCACAAATATCCATCTTACAAATACAGCTCATTTAATAAATGTAGATCATTTCCACAAACTTTCTGTGAAAGAATAAATAAATAAATAAATTAATTAATTAATTCTCAAACATGCACAAGAATCATTAATTATTATTCTCACTATTGAAACAAAAGTTAAAGTGTCCAGTTTAGCAGCTGAAAATGACTTAATATTTATAATATTACAATATTTTTGTGGGAAATGTTTGTGATGTTTTTTTTTTTTCTTTTTTTTTTTTGTCTAACAGAAGGTTTAAAAGAAAAACATTTATTTGAAATAACAATCTTTTGTAACCTTCTTAACATATTTACTGTCACTTTTAATCAATAGAGTGCGTCTTTGCTTATAAACATTAATTAAAAAAGTGACACTTTAACGTCCAAGTCTTGCTACAGTATTAAAACCCATTTTTGTCTCAATAAACTACTAATAAACACTAATAATAAATAGCCAATACTTCTTGAACACCAAATCAGTATATTAAAATTATTTCTGTAGTATCATGTGACACTGAAGACAGGGATATAGATGCTGAAAATACAGCTTCGCCCTCTCAAGAATAAATGTATATGTATTATTTTATTTTCCATCTTTCCCCCTTCCTGTCATAAAAATATTTTCTTTATACAAATGCACGTTGTCACTTTTTTCTCAGCGCATGCTCCTGTCTTTAGAGAGCCCGTATATTGTTTATTAAAGTGACAGGTGTAAATAAATCAGATCATCCTTTTCAAAGCCACAATAGAAAAAAGGCATGCTCATCCATGACATTCGTAGTCCCCTTGACTTACAGCCAGACTCACTACAGTGCATTTCCTCTGTGGATACCCTGAAACTCACATCTGATAAATGTGAGAGCCTCGGGACTGAAGGCCATATCTTCTCGGTCCATCACAGAAAATAATAATAGCAAAGCCCAGAAAGGGTACAGAAAGGGTACTAGACAGATGCCAGATAATCATCAATCTCACAAAACATTTTTGTTTTAATATATATATATATATATATATATATATATATATATATATATATATATATATATATATATATATATATATATATATATATATATATATTCAATTGAAATTTTTTTTATTTATCAAAAAGTCTTAATAGTACTAAAACAATGGTGATTTTTTATGTGGATTTGGATTCTACATTGCAATAATAATATACTATAAAAAAAAAGCTTTCATTTGTAAAGTTTTGTGTTCAATGTTGTCAAAACTCAAAACCCATTCACACAGCTCTGCAAAAATGACTGCATTACGCATGCCAGGCCAGGCGATGTCACTTTTAAAAGAAACACTACACACCTGTGACAGATGCAACCTGTAACATCCATGTGAATGGCATCACTGTTTTCAAAAATCCATTTTTTTTTTTTAAACAGGGATGATAATGGCATTGCTTTCAAAAACTTGAATGTTGAAAGTTGTTTAAAAAATTGTTGTGTTTTCAGACACACAATTCTGATTTGGTGTAAATGAACGGCAAAAACACATACAAAGATTACTTTTTTTATTTATTTTTTTAGTTCGTTTTATTAAGATAATGCTAATTGTCATGTGAAAAAAATAAAAATAAAAAAAATAATAATAATAATAATAATAATCTCTATTAAATCCCTCAGCCCTTCTGGCCTCTGTTTCTTCGGGTGTGAACTGTAGTCAATTGGTTGCATAATCAACCCCCACATTAATCATGGATTTCATTCCCCATGGCAATTCTTTTAAATAAATGAGCCCTTTTTCCTTTTAGCCCCCTCCCTCACTGAGCTTGGGCTTGTGCATCCAGTGTAGTTGTAATTATGGTCTTTACTGGCATTTCAAGCCATCATTTTAAATTTGTGCTCAGTAGAAAGCTTTGATAGCTTGTTAACAATGTGGACAGTAGAGGTGGGAATCTTAAGGCACTTTGTGATTCACTTAGACTTTGATTGTAGGAGTCAACAGGGAATCAACATATTCTAAAATGATTCTTGATGCTTCTCAATTTTTCAGCAGCAGTATAATGGGCAAACCTTTGGTGCGCTAAGGTGGGTTGTTGCCGAACTGTGTGTAAATATTTAATATAAAATCCATACTAAAATATGTATTGCAAGAATGGAATAAGCCCTCTCTATTTTTAAATTAAATATCACTTTAGAGCAACTTCATGAACTTGATCAAATGATGCATGTGATGCATTGCACCTCATGATGTAAATACATGTATTACTTTTAAATATAGACTTCATGATGCATTTATTACATAATAACAAACTGTTTTATATAAATTGTTAGTGTATGTATGTGAATTGCACATAAAATGGCATGCATTTGGATTATACTGTTTATATAACATGAACTTAATAGTATGCATGTTTATCGGTGATACATTTCATAAATTAATTATTATATTACTATATGTTCGTATTATATTTTACTTAATATGAAATTATAACAATTTGTTCTGTTCTGCTGCCAGCTATTTTCCAAGAATAGGACTACATAATGTTAAACAAGATTTCACTTTAAACCCTTAAAATAATAAAATGTCTGCAGTCGCTTAACCTTTACTTGTCATGTAATATTTACTCTGTTTGCCATGGGCCACAAAAAGCATTTTCTCCGAAATGCTGTGACTAACAATAGAAGTAGGCTATAAAATACACAAAAAACATAATTTCAAAATGAAAAAAATAAAAATATATAAAAAAACTGCGCTGTAATCCAAATCTTAGGAATCGTAAGGTGCAGTATTAAAATGTAAAAAATGTAACTTGCGTGATAACCACTGATCTAAATTTAAAATATTTTAATATTCTAATTTGTGTGTGTGTGTATGTGTTTGGACTGAGAATTCAGAATTCAATTCAAGAAAGCATTGTGATGCCTTGGTGGAAAACATAAATGATGCATAGAGGAAGTGGCCTTATCGCAGGTGTGGATGTCTGGACGTGACATATACATGGTGGATTTTTAGAAGGGGTACAGGGAATAATGATGAATGGCACTGGATTGAGGCTGTGCTTCCTCTGGAGTATCTTTTGAGTGTGAATAGCTCACACAGCATGCCAAATAACGTCTTTCTATGCAGCAGTGGCATGGGTGTGTGTGTTTTTTTCCCCCCACACATGCAATCATGTGACCATCACTGATCCACTCTGCTTTGAATCGGAGACATTGTGCAGATCGCTTCTTATTGCAAAACATTATATATTATATGCCATTGTTTGACATGAAAATGGAAGCGATACTAATACAGCTAAAGTGATGCAAATACTTCATTAGTGCAATCAAGAAGAAACTAAAGTGATAAGTCACTCATGCCATCGGAGGGTTGGCATATCCCTTCTGTCACAACGGTTGCTTATGCTGACACAACAGAAGCACAGTGTAACAGAATAACCTTTCTAAAACACAGAGACAAACTAACTGGATGCTGTGTCATTTCTAGTACGATATGACCTTTTATAGTGCTAAACATATAATGGCTTCCATATGATAATTTGCTCATTTCTGAGCAATGAACAAGTGAGAAATGAACAAGGTAGAAACTACACACAATTTTGCTAACACTGTATAATCTGTATACAGCAAAAATAGCATTTGCAAACTGTTATATAGATTGTATACTAATTATAGTAAAAAAAAAAAAAAAATGTTTAAATGTATCTATACATGAATACACCAGTATGCTATGTACAAATTATTTATTTTGTCACATAATTTATATATATATATATATATATATATATATATATATATATATATATATATATATATATATATATATATATATATATATATATATATATTCCTGAAAGGAACGTTTTGGGTTTAATATAAGCTCTGCTTATATCATTTGTAGCATCCTCTCAATTAAAATGAAAAAAAAAAATGTATATATATATATATATATATATATATATATATATATATATATATATATATATATATATATATATATATATATATAATTATTATCATTGTTTTCATGGTAATTGAGAGTATGCTACAAATGATATCCGTAGAGCTTGTATTAAACCCAAAACATTCCTTTCAGTGTGCATATCATGCACTCAGCACTCCGTCAATGCCAGTATTGCCAAAATAAAATTACACAAAATATAATAAATGTTAAGAATGAATGATGCGGTTGGATGTCTCCTCGTTGCCATGACTCCTTTCCATTTCCATTGCTATGATTTACATAAAACAGACGATTATATTAATTGTATGAATATTTGTTTGAATCAGTTTTAATTTTAATATTATTATAAAGTTAGTGTTATTGCAGTAAAACATGTCACATTTTCAGAAGGGAATGCTTGATTGTGTGGGAATGAATGTGAAAGTATCTTCTGCTCTCTGATTGGTTGTGCAGTGATGTGGTCCAGAATGTATGGTCACACTTTAATTTGACACACGTCTCCAATTCTCACAACTAACTAACTATTAAATATGACTTCTGCCTTAATATACGTGCATACTACTACTACTCCTACTACTACTAGCAGTAGTAATAGTAAGGATTTCTTCAAATGTTCTGTTCATCAAATAATCCTGAAAAAAAGAACACACACACTTTATTAGGCAGCAATTTTCTACTAATAAAAAATATAAAAACTTAGTGTACCAAATAGTAGAATGAAATCCCAAATCATGTAACACTGAAAATTGTATGAACCCCTACTTTTTTGAGGGTTCTTAAACATGCAAAATACATTTTGAATATGAACTTTTTAGCTGAATGCTCATATCCCCTGCACCAGTTTCTAGCTGTTTACCACAGATTGAGTTCTTCATTAATCTGCCTCCTATTTTACATGCTCTGTACTGCACGCTTTCATTTCCAGTCCATTGCCGTTTTCTTCCTAACAAATGGTTTTATTGAGAGAGCCTATTTGCTATTTCTCACCTGTTATTGTGCTGAGGATTGCATTTTACTAAACAGAATGCGTTTAGGTGGCCCTCAATGGAAATATAACGAAAGACACGAGCAGCGTGTGGAAGAAGAGTGGAATTGTTTGGCACACATAGGTTTTTTTTTCTTCTTTTTTTTTTTAATCTCCCTCAGTGCAGCATTTGCAAAGCAGATTCACCTTGTACACAGAGACTCCCTACTGCTCCAGATATGTCTTTTTCAAACTAATTGTGTACGCAAACGAGGGTATCACAAGATGTGCATGATGCTTGCCAAGTAAACACGCTCTCAGATTTTTTTTTTTTTTTTTTTTTACTCAGCCCAGGTCATAAAGCTGCAAAGATCAGCAAGAACAGAACCCGAACAAGTTTCCTAGGCTCTCAGCAGATGCCGTGTGTCATCTTTGCCAGAGCAGGCCCTTGAATGTGCACTCAGATATTTTAGTTTTTGCCTGCTCTCTAAATTCTAATGAGCCAGACACAAACAGGGACCCCTGAGCACTTGAATATTCAAAATCAGAGGGCAATTATGCAAACTTTATTCGTCAAAGTATTCACAGTGCAAGGCATCTTGGGGGATCCAAATGAAGATTGCTGACAGACTGTGAGGGCCGGAGATAAAGAGCGAGTTAGAAGGGTCTTGGAAATGGTTCATAATGTCTGTGACACGTTCATTTTTGCACTAATGATAATTCATCCTCTCAGCATTCATAACAAGCCATAAGAAGCCAACAATGGGTGTTCCGTAAGCTTTTGACACCCTAGGACAACAGCTCTCAGATTAGCGAGGTGACGGGACGTCTTACCTGTTTTCAAATAGGTCCTTATGAAAAGTAATAGAGCTCCACAATGAGCACCCACTGTTATTTTTTCCATTGTTTTTTCTCCATAGGCATTCAAAAATATTCACAAAAAAAGAATTTAACGCATTTAAAAACATGAAAGTACTTAAATCAAAGTCAAAGGCACTATATTAAAGCATTCTGAATGAGATTACTGAAGCATAAATGGATTAATCGAAAGCTTTTGACTTGTTAGTTGTTGATTGGAATTATAAAACATCATTTTCAGATTGATAATCATTTAATGTATTCAAGTTTATTTCAAAAAATTATCTATGACAAACGGGGAAGTGTTCAGGAAACCTGTTAGAAAACAGGAATTTGCAACTCCGTTTTGAGCCACTAGTGGCACTGCAATTGCACACTTCACTTGCCAAGTCTACAGCAGTGAATCACGTTTTATCAAGAAAGCATGAACTGAATGTAAGTGGTTTTAATATGCTAAAGCAATTATTGATCTGTTGAGTAAAATCCCATCGCTGGGCCTTATGTGTGAATGTGAGTTTACCCAGAAGGGAATTCCTAGTATCACAAGACCATGCTGAAATCAGGCCAGTTGTCTCATATAGAAATCTAGTTCACAAAGAGACTCACGAGAGGATGATTTAAGATTGCTATGTATTCTCGCAGGCAACACCAATGCATAATTTTTAAGGTAATCATAATTAGTACAATGTAGTCTTATGAGAGACACTTGCTGTAATGAATAATGTGTATAATTTTAATATTTATTGGTATACTCACATTTATGGTCCTGTAATGAATGATATTGCAGCTTGGCATACTGCATTATGCTAATGTGAAATTAGTTGATTATAATAAACAGACGGGAAAAGCCACACCATTTGGAAGAAATACATAATGTTTTGCTAAATAATTAAGTAGACATCCATGCGATTTCTATTCATTGGATTGGTTCAATACCTTTCATATTTGTTTTGATAAGCACACTCACTGACAACAAGATGAAGGCATTTTTAATGTTCCTGCCCTCAAACTGCCACAGGCTTTGAAAATAAATCAATAAACTTGACCTTTAAAGAATTCCTGGCAACTTAAAGAAGAAATTGAATTTCCGTAATTGCAAATCACGAACATGTTTATGGCCAGAAGCTTCATGTCCATTGCAACTGAAGAGGTACATTCCTATTAAGTTTGTGGAGTCAAATCTAGTTTTAATACAACTTCATTATATATTAGATTGTTGAGATTTAGTAGTAGCAGTAGTAGTAGTAGTAGTGATAGTAGTATTAATTTGTACAATTTTAAATAAATACTATTTAGATATTAGAGCTGTGGTAACCACTTAAAAAAAATGCTGTAAATGCTGTATAAAAATAAATTGCATCTTAAAATTGCACTTCAGTTTCACCTGCAGCTTTAAAATGTTTTGTTGCAACCAAACAATGCAAACAAATGCAAAATATTTAAAATTTGTTGTTAGAGCAAAAAAAAAAAAGCAAAAAAAGAAAAGAAAAATAATTTATTATTATTATTATTATTATTTTTTTCTGCTGTTCTCTTTCAGCACAAAATGAAAACCGTCATCATTTTTAGACTTTTTTTTTTTTTTTTTCAGACAGCTGCAAGCTAGTCAACGACTTAGGCTGATGCAGCAGCCACCTCACCCTGCAACACTCTCACCGTTCACTCTAATTGATCTACTGAGTGATTCACAATTTCTGTTTGTTGCATCATTTGTGTTTCAGCCCTCTGTCAGTTTGATGTGGCTGGAGAGGCACTTTCCCCCTTGACACTGAATGTAATACATCATCTACAGTCTTAGCTGAGTATCAAACAAAAGACAATTCATGAGGCGCTGGCAAAGAGAGGACAGGCCGAGGGGGTGACGTACGTGCACGAGAGAAGTCTGGTCATTAGAGAAAATCATGATGAATTTTTAACGTTACAGTTCAGATTGTTTATTTACCTCCCTCACTTGGCTGATTTCATTTGTCTCCTCTTAACATTTGGTGACTCTACTGCAAGTAGTTTGTCAGCATAATTGCATGGTACAGTGAAGCAGCACACTGCGGCATGCTCTTTCCTCCAATGTACCCCTCTGTCTTCAAAAGACAGCCATGACATTTAAATTACGATGACTGGCATGAGATATTGCTATTCTACTGGAGATTTGACCCAGGAACAAACACAATGCTTTCTAAACTAATTCCCAATTCTGTGTTTTGCCTATTGGAGCTGATTTACATTTTTTTTTCTTCTTCTTCTTCTTCTTCATTCATGTGCTAAGTGCTGCCGTTTCAAACAGAGCTTCTGAACCGCTGGGTCGTGACCCAAAGTGGGGTCGTGCATCTGTTCTAATAGGGTCATGGCGGGAAAAACAATACTTGATGACAATTATTAAAATGCAAGTAGCTGCATAGTCAGGATAGCACAATGAATAGGCTTTTAAAAAATGAGGAGAAAACACTTCACAAGTCGTTTGTTGTCTACGTCAAGGACAGTGAATCCAATCAAACTCTATTTGGGCTTTTGGCCCAAATTCACATGATTGAAGCTAGTCAAGTTTGCCAGATGGACAGGTTGACCTTAAACACTATGAAATAAATAAAAAAATAATAAATAAAAAATTATATATATATATATATATATATATATATATATATATATATATATATATATATATATATATATATATATACACACAGTAAGCACAGAGCATAGTAGGCACAGTGCATACAGCAGTACACCTCCATTGAAGACATTTAGAAAGAAGACCAATTATGATAACAGTAATAATAATAATAATAATAATAATAATAATAATAATAATAATAATAATAATAATAATAAAATGACAATCATCCATACTACAAAGGAGTTTTGTGATTAGAAACATCCAGTAACTTCAGTTTACATCTGATGTACGTACGTACAGTTTACAACAGTGTCCTTGTTACAGAGTAATTACATAAACCTGTACTAAAGTAATATTAACAGTAGGAATAGTGTCTGGTTTAAGGTTAATTCCTTGTAATTGCACATAATTCACTTTTATTACTATAGTAGGTACAGATGATGTTTGATGCATTCTTATGTTCCACAGTTTGGGAAGAGGAAAATAAAGCAATACTTTAAAGAGATGCATTGTGACATGGCTGTGACTTTGTGATCCCTCTAATTAGATGATCGAGGGGAAAGATGATATATTCTCTGGATGTTTTGCATAACTTTCGCGTGACGAAGCAAACAATCAGAATGTGGGCTCTCATCTAAAAAGGTTAAAGTCTTTACATAGCCCCCACTCCCCATCCCCCCCCCTTTTTTTTTTTATACGACGTATGAAATATGATAGTTAGTACTTCCTCTATGAAAATTAATTCTGTGAAAGACATTATCTGAAATCATTCTGAGCTCACTTCAATACTTTAAAACTGAGTGATGTATTACGCCCCTTATGGAGTCAGGCCGTCCTGAGGTGCGAGTAAATTAACTTTTGCCAGGATAAATGATGTCATACATTTACAGCTCAGTTGCACCATACTTTTTCTATTTTTGATGTGTGTGACTCTTAATGGCAAATAGTAAAACAGGAATGACAGGGTGTGATATATAATTATAAAGTACTAGTTTTATTTATTTTTTTATGGTAAATGAAACAATGAATCATTAAATAATGTGTAGACTTAGGTGTAACCTATTACCTTTTTCATAAATGGTGCAGTGTGCAGTATGAAAAATTGGCTCTTTGATGGAGGAATATCATAACATGCATCCATCTATTTTCCAAATGTGTGTTGCAGGGATACTAGAGCCTATTCCAGAATTTCTGGATGTAGTCATAAGCAGTAAGCATAAGTTAATTTAAAAGCCAGTAGGCTGATAATAGTGAAGTTTATTTATTTATTTATTTTTTGCAAGAGCTATACACATGTAATTTTCACAAATGCAATTTGCTTCCATTCCAGTTGTGTTGATTCTGGTCTGGGGTTACATGAGGGCTTTTAGTGTTTTTAGTCCCATGATCTGCAACAGATAACTTTCCACAAATCCAGCAGACTGTGCGAGTCAGTTAAAACAGTGATGTAGTACATAGATAACATCTGCTGATTTCGTTAGGCCTGTGGGCAGAAGAGAGAGGTCAGCCTAAGGGCAGTGTAACAGTGCAGAGTAAAAGACTCAATCTGGAACTAAACTGTATGATGATGATGATGATGATGATGAAGGAAAATATTTGTTAACAATAGCTTGTTACGCTGATAATTGATAACATTAATGTAATGAGGAGATTCTTATGTATTTAATCCAAAAACCTACTCAAAAACATCAGAAATATGTATATGTGTGTACATATATTAGGGCTGGTAATGCAACGTGTTAATTAGATTAATTATGGAGGAAAATAACGGGTTAAAATTATTAATGCATTTGACGCACTTGCCCTGCCCCAGTCCTATGTGGATCATCTGCCATTTCATACAGTCGACTGAAGACTAATATGAGGCTGGGCAACAACTTACTGCATGATGGAGCCTAGAAAATGTCCCTACAATTCAAGATATCAGGCAAAACGCCGGTTTGACATTGTGTCTCATATTTACATCACATAGTTAAGAAATATCAATAATCATATCAATAACATAATAAGAAATAAGTGCAATAATCACACTTGTGCAAATGTGATACTCATCTTATACAGCAGTTCATTAAGTTAATATTACGTTATTATAGACACAATGTTGTCTGTTTTGCTCAATTTATGTACACGCAAATTGCATTTAGTGACACTTTAAAAAGTATAGTTCACCAATAAGTTCAAGCTAAATTATTGTTGGGTAAACTGTTTTTACACAATATAGAGACACTTAAACAATCCACAATCTCCAAGGACATTATATTTTTGTTAATCTCTGAAATAGCATTTCTGATGATGTACCTGAAGTCATGTGGGAAGGAAAATTGCATTTACCACAATACTATAGTCTAATATGTTGTAATATGATCAATAAAAATGGCCTACTATCACATCAGAGAAGGTACATTCTAAACTGCCTGATGCCTTTAAGTCAATTACAATTTGCTTGTCTAATTTTTTTTTTTCTTTTTTTTTTTGAGAATCTTAAAAGATTCCTCTCATCCTAGGACACATATCGTTGATCAATTGTGTGACATGTTTGCAGAAAGCCAATTAATATATATATAATATATATATAATATTATTATTATTATTATTATTATTATTATTATTATTTTTATAGATGTTCAGATGTTTTAAGGTAGAGTCCTGTAGTGTACAGTATCTTTCCCTACGATAACCATCAGATCAAAAACCAAGAGGAGCTCAGGACCTCATGACAGAATTAGTGTGACAGCAACAAACCACCAAAGGGAAAGTTTCAAAGACAGCCAGATGAACTGTACAGACAATACATGATCAAAATGAATGATAAACATTGTTTTTGTTTGATAACCACTTGTTAAATTCCATATGTAAATGCAGCTCACTATCGCCAAACGTGTCACGGATTGATGACTCAAATCTCTGGACGAGTCTTCTTGTGTGTGTCAGTTTTTAATGAGTCTTGACTGCTGTAGAGTCTGACATTAATGTCAACTGAAATCAAACAGCGTGACATAGCTAAAAGCATGATCATATGTGTGTAGTCTGACAAACAGCAGTCGTAAATAATGCATGTTTGTATGTTGCATCATAATTGGTCTTCTCTCTACATGTCCTCAGTGGAGCCTGCTGGTGTACGGCTGTATGCACTATGCCTACTATGAGCGCTCAGACTAACCTGAGAAACATTTGCCCCACAACTATTACAGCAGTTATTATATGTGTCCCTTCATGCTATTAATCATGAATTAATCAATCTTTTGAGTCGGTGCTTTCACAATCAATTCACATTCATTCGAACCACTCTCTCACTGTTCCTCCATTAGTAACCGTTAGTGTGATATGCAGTTTGGGCACACATATAATATGCACCAACCCCACACCCTTAATCATACCTATTGCTTATTATATGCATGCCAAAGTAATTTTTTTGCGTTTAAATATTATGCCAAATAGAAAGAGAAAATCATACTATACTGCACTCGCATGAGATTGGGTTAGCTTACAAAAATCAATTTGTATTTTACAAATGGAAATAGAAATGTATTCATCTTAATGTTTTATATTCAAGCTACCCATAAAAAAAGTTATAGTGAAAAGTTTGTTAAAAGCATCTGGAATGAAATAAAGTATTTTTTTTATCATTTATTCAAGCAGTTTTTAAATCATTTGCTGCATGACTTAAAAATAATAATAATAATAAATATTAGATAATAAATAGATACATATTAATACATTCCTTAAAATTAGGATATCGCTGCGATAGACCAATCTACTTTGAGTGTAAACTTAACGAGCCAATGCATATTCCCATGCAGTTATTGCATCCAGCTGCAGCTGATCACAGTGTGAGTATAAGAAAGCAGTAGGTGCAATGCATACCAGCTTTTTGCTGAGGAGCCAAGCTGGTGACCCAACCAGTCAGTGGTGGTACAGCAGCCACCAGCGAGGGTCATCATATGTAATGGAGACATTCCCTTCAGTCGGTCACTCTCGATGTCATCTCGCTGACTGACAAATTGGGATTCCCTACCAAAGCACCATGGAAGCTGCCCCTTCCAGTGTCCTTTGCGAGCCGCCTGCGCCCCTTTTTGGTGTAGGTCGGGGCTTGCAACAAGTAGCTCCATTCTCCATTCACCATTGTCGAAGCACTACCCACCCAGTGAGATTGGATAACACTGGGAAAACGTACCTGAATGCGACACTCCTGCCCGGAGGAAATGTAAATTTAACCATGGGAAGAAGGTCTTCCGGCGTAACTTGGACCTGATGAGTGCCGCGCTGCCCCTTCCAACCTCGGGACTCGGCCAGTGCTGAAGTGGTATCATATGCAATAGCCTTTGCAGTGTAAGTGCCGCTGCAGCTACCATATGACCCAGGAGCCTTTGAAATAGTTTCAGTGGGACTGCCGTCCTGTCCTTAAATGAATTCAAGCAGGTGAGCACTGACAGTGCACGTTCCTCTGTGAGGTGGGCTGTCTGTTTGACCGATTCCAATTCCATACCCAGAAAAAAGATCCTCTGTATAAGGGAGAGTTTGCTCTTTTCCAAGTTGACCTGAAGACCCAACAGGCTTAGGTGCAGGAGCACCGGGTCCCTGTGCCCACTTAACTGATCCCGAGACGGTGCTAGTATGAGCCAATAGTCGAGATAGCTGAGGATGAAAACACCCTGCTCTCTGAGGGGAACCAGATCCACCACCATGACTTTTGTGAAGACATGGGGACACAGGGACAGCCCAAAGGGCAGGATCTTTTACTGATATGCCTGTCCTTTGAATTGAAACCACAGAAATGATCTGTGGCATGGAAGGATCGACCCATGAAAGTACACGTCCTTCAGGTCGATCACTACAAACTAATCCCATGTATGGACGCATCCGAAGATGCGTTTCTGTGTCAACATCATGAACGGTAACCGATTAAGGGCCTGGTTCAAAACTCTCAGATCTAAGATTGGCCGCCGGGGCAGGGGACTAGTCGCTTGCGACAGTGCAGACTGAAGTTCACAACCCACTCGACTCGGAATGAATACTGCTGAAGTGCCGTAGCACTAACATCAGAAGCTTCCAATAGCACATTAAACTTATAGTCACTTGAAGACACTGGATGGAGCAGAACTATGTTGTTGATTGGATATGAAGCAAAAAGCTGGTATGCATTTATTCTTATACTAACACTGTAATCAGCTGCAGCTGGATGCAATAATTACATTCCAATGTGCATTGGCTCGTTTAGTTTACACTCTAAGTAGATTGGACTATCGAAGCGATATCCCAATTTGCTGGTCACTGACATGACGTCGAGAGTGACTGACTGAAAGAGAACTGCTTTGTGGCAAATACTTAAAATGTTATGGTATTCATATAATATATATCAACAAATATAGGGCAAAGTTATAAATACATATCATTATAATTATTTATTTTTTATTTATAATTGTATACAATTATAAAATAAAACACACATTATAATCACTCATTATAAACAACACATAAGATCTTGCCATACTAATTTATGTTACAAGAAACTGAAATGCACCTGCACAACTCAGCTCAAATCTGCAAAAAGCTTCAATCTTTTTAATTTTATTTTTATAAGAGCAGAGACGACTTAAAATACTTTTTTTTTGGTAATAAAGATACTAGAAAGGACATTAATCAAAACTACTGTATAAAGGGTTAATTTTTTATCAGTGTATACTTGCAATAAAAACTTCTGCTTTTGTAAAATAATGACATCAAATGGGTACGCTTTCAGCCTTCTCAGTTTCCTTATACTTCTGGTGCATTCACAGTTTTTTTTTTAAATACCCGGAGCATACCCTCGAAAGAAATGCTGAAGGCGACCCTGCATGTCTTAGTATACTGTACATAATAAGAATTGGTCTTTTTTTTTTTTTTTTTTTTTGTATATACTAATTAACCAATTATAGTTGCTTTAAACCATACATTGACTATGTGTTGATTCTATCAGTAGACTGAAAACAAACTTTAATGCTGCTGATTTGTTGCCTCGCAACCACTTATAGCAGACTGCAAAAATAGTTATTTTTGAGCAATTTGTAAAATTAACTGGAGTAAACACTTTTTAAAAGGAACAAAATAAGGCCTGACAATCTAATTTCATATAACATTTTCTGTGAAAGGAGGCACTTAAAAAATTATTTGACTGCATAAATTTTGTATGTATGTATTTATTGATTTATTATTATTATTATTAGTAGTAGTAGTAGTAGTAGTAGTAGTATTAGTAGTAGTAGTAGTAGTAGTAGTAGTATACTAACACTTAGTAGGAAAAACTAGAACATCTATAGATATTCTGAGATATAACTTAAAATATCATTATTTTTATATTTATGCTTGCATATTTAAATATTTTATATATATACTTATTATATACATATTTTTAGTAGGCCTGGATTTTATCCAGCTACAGAAGTTGATAATTAAAAAGTCACAAAGAATTTATAGCTTCACTGAAAGTATGTAGATATGTTTTCCCGATGGCAAAGAAGATTACCTTGAGCAGCATGGATCACTCACCAAGAATGGTGCCACCAGGCTGTGAAGATGTGGTCAGGTGACAATGAAGCTAAACATGTTGGAAACCCAGCAGTCATTCAGAGCTCCACTGTCTAACAGTGTGTGACAAGTGAAAAGCAAGTGGACAGAATCAGTCTCACCTCCCTCATTCAGCCACGATCGGAGCGGCATGATTGCTGGCAGTGCTGAGGAACACTGCAGTGTATCGATCCCCATTTCATTGCCGACCAGAACTGAGTGGCCTGCCAGAAAGTGGAGATGGTATTTAGGCGAGTCTGTTACTCCAGTATATCAGACAGCCGGACGTTTCGGAGGTAGAGCACCTTATTCAAGGCAGAGACGTGGCCCAGATATCCAATTCTGTAAGTTGCACAAATAGGTCTGTCCTCTATGTGACATTGCACAATGCTGGCTTTATTTCATTTTAAAAGCAATGTGTAGAGCAAGAAAGTAAACTTTAGAAAATTACTTGTTATTTTGTTAATAATATTGTTAATAGTAATAGTTTATGTTGAACACTTACTACTAAAGCAGCATAGGTTAACTTGTTTATCCATGCTATTTATGTTAAAATGTGAGTATGACATATGATACATCAGACGTTTGAGGACCATTTCTTTGTACATCTCTGTCATCATTTTATTGCATTACATTATATGTTTTAGTCCAAAACAAAACAAAAAAGAACTAAGCATTTGTACATCATTTGTTACTGGGAGATATGACAGCTGATATGTATTTTATGAAATTAGTCTGCTATACTGTTACAGAATATGAATCTGAATATAATAAATCTTACTTTTTGGCCTTAAAATAGCAGCAATTGCACCAAATTGCATATTTTTGCTCATATGTTTCTACATAATTACTAGTCCTATATGAGCAATAAAACTGTGATGTATCAAATATGATGCAAAACAAAAAAAAGTTTAAAGATTCAATAAACTATTAACAATGATTGTTGATATTATTATTATTATTATTATTATTATTATTATTATTATTATTATTATTATTATTATGTCAGGCTTAACAAGTAAAAAGATGCAGGTAATCTGGTAGAACTCAAGCAAAGGGATTGCCATTCAGCCTACTGTATTACCACACTGTATTGTATTGTAGTAGAAATTCAGAGGTCTAACTTTAGCTTTAAAGCTATTACACACGCCTCCTGAACATGCCCCCAAATAGCTGAAACTCAGCAATGTTACACAACATCAGAGCACAGCTCTTTGTAAGTGTCTTGGTTTCAAACACATTGTTTCACTTACAGTATTTTTTTTCCCCCTCTGAATCCCAAAAGGAAGTTCAAAAGGCGTGATTCCCTCTTACAAAACCACATCTCATTGCCAGCTTTTCCTCAATGAGAGCAAAGTATTTCAAGTCTAAAGAAGAGGTGGTTGTGTTGCGTCGAGGGAAGATTACATATCAAGATCTTCCTGTGCGTGGGTTTGCATTAAGATGATGGTAGGTCTTATCATGCACAGGATGACTGTACTTCCATAAAACAATATGTAAATATCTTGTCTGAACAGTTAAATGTTTCATAAGGATTTTTCTGACACATTGAGATGTGTGTCTTTAGACATTTTAGGGAACTCTTTACTGTAGCTGTCAAAGTGGTATCATCCCAAGTCAAGAAATCCACCAGTGAAGAATTGCAGATGTGGGGTGTAGGACAAGTGGATCACTCAGACTAAACGGACATGAAGGAAATAAACGTCAGGCGGTCTGTCATCTGCAGGTTGAAACACACTGAAGGTAAGTTCTGCTTGATGATACACTGTTGTCCAGACTGTCAGCATGCATGTTTGAGGTTCTGTCACATACCTCCACCAATACATCAAAGTCATCAGAGCTCTGTACAGTTGATGTGGGATGAAAAATATGTAGCTTTCTGAGACTGTTACAACCTGGAAACTAATACAGTTGATGGAATATGGCTAGATTACTTAATATTATTTTCAGAAATGTAAGAATTATTTTTAGTTTATTTTTATTTTTGACTGATTCAGAAACTGTAAGTTCTAAAGGTTACAGTTTGTTTGTGGTACATCAAATACCATTAATATGGAAGTAGACTGATTGAATCATTTAATTGTTACACATGTAAAACACTTACTATTATAACAATACATTATGCATAATTGCATGCAAGTAACCCTAAACCAAACCCTAATCCCAACCCTAACCATATGGCAAATACATGTAGTAAATAATATTGCTCAGTACTTAAATGTATAATTACACTGTAACAACTCTTAAGGGGAAACCAATAGGAAAGGTACTTGAAACATACATTCTCTGCCAGGACTTTCTTCAATAATCCATATCCATTATTCATAGTTTAATTAAAAAAATTAAAGCATAATTCAAAATACAAATTGGTGGAAAAAACAAACAAATAAATAAATAATATTAAAAACTAGATAGACCAGATTATATGTGGATTTGTCAAAATTTTGATTTATAGTAGTTATATGTGGTTATAGTTTTCTTTTGATTTGCTGAGAGCCATGGTATACTCCTAAAACGGTTAAACTGATGCTGTCTAACTGAGGATTGCTCTAAATGACTTTAAAACGACTGATAATTAAAGTCCATGGCCAATGACTAAGAGTGTTTGCATTACTGGGGTCTGCATTTCATAGCACAAAATAGCTAGACATTTTAAGACGAAGGTATAGATTCTGCCTCCTCCAGCATTTTGACAATGCAAAACATTTTGTTTGTCAGCAAATATCGTCTAACACCAATAGACACAGAGAAATGAGCAAGAGAAATAAGCAGAGATTGGCATAATCATGGGCATGCCTATTTTCATTAGTGTTGCTCAAATGGGGTAATATATTTCCAAATTAAAGGCATCAACATCCGTTTATAGCTGGAATGTAATAAGTTAAAATACAATAAAAGGCACCTGCTGATTGGCAAAATAATTTTCAATTTAGTCTGATGAGGAACATTTCCATTTAAACTGTCATTAAGTGGAGCAGCATGATTACAAAACAACTATGCCCATGGCAAAGAACACATTACAATGAAACAGGGCCACATTCGGTTGAAAGAAATCCAAAACGAAGGTCTTCATATCAATAGAGAAGGTACCATTTTCTCATTTTATTTCATTCAAATCTTTGGAGAACTCTGTTCCATTGAGAACATGTTCCCATCAATAAAACGTCCCATCTTTATTGTCTTTAGGACTCCTGCCTGTGATGCTGAAGTTTGTCAATGCCCTCTAGGTAACAAAGTATGGAAGAGATTCATGAGTGCACTTCAGCAGGTAAAACAATTCTTGTGATAGAGTTTCCCAATTATTAATGCATGAGCAGAAGCAAGATTGTAAATAGCTCATATTGTTGAAGCCGTGGTGTCATGGTGTGTTTTAAGTAATAGTTCACCCAAAAATGTACATTTCCTGACAATTTACTAACCTTCAGGGCATCCAAGATATAGATCAGCTGATTCAATCAGGACAGATTTGGAGAAATGTTGCATTTCATCACTTGCTCGCCAATGGATCCTCTGCAGTGAATGGGTGCCGTCAGAATGACAATCCAAACAACTATTACAAACATTTATTAGTAATCCACATGACTTCAGTCCATCAACAAATGTCATGTAAAGATACATTTATGTAAAAAAAAAAAAAAAAAAAACATCATTAATATACAGTATAACTTTAAACTGTCACTTCTGGCTAATACTAGTCAATAATCTACAGTATAATAACACTTACTCGGTAGTGAAAAAAAAAAAAAAAAAAAAAAATGTTTTAGATTTGTAAATGTAACCAATACCTGTATATTTCTCTCCTAATTCATACGAGGTAACTTTTTACTGAAGAAAACAATGTTATAGATAGATGACTCATATTTTAGACGAAAACAATAGTTTGAAGTTAAAAATAGCTTGATTGTTCTGTTTATAGTATTTTTTTTTTTTTTTTTCACTTCACAAGATATTATTTGTTGAATTGGAGTGGTGTTCATTACTCATGGATTACTGTAATGTGCCTTTATGCAGTTTGGACCCTAATTCTGATGGTACCCATTCACTGCAGAGGATCCATTGGTGAGCAAGTGATGTAACGCTAAACTTCTCTAAATCTAAGAAATCAAACTATTTTTAAAAGATCAATTAAAATTATTCTTTATGACACTTTGTATTCCATTTTAAATGTTTAATTGTAATATAGTACAACCCAACACAATAAAATGAAAAGAAACTTTATTCTTACTAACTTTAACACTAAATTTGAATTATGCTCCTGCCTTTATTGACCTTCAGTAGACAGCAGTTTAGATGATAAATTATTAAATGCAGCTGCCTTTAGGTGTAAATGTCACTGCATTTTATCAGTGTAATAGTGTTTTCTCTTTGGATCAAATTAGTACATACTGTAACGACAGATAAAAGAGGAGGAAGCAATTGCAGGCAATCAGATGTTGTTTATTGATAAAGAGTGTCCAGAGTGTTGGCAATGGCAAGGAAGGTCTACGGTGGCGTGAGAAGAGCGGGATTGTGAAGTCAGCGGTGCAGGTGAAGGTGGTCAATGGTTGGAACCAGGAACAGACCGGAACACTGACACGCGGACGACAACACGAATCCAAACCAGCACACAAACACGGAGGACGGTAATCCAGCTAGTGCATGGAGACATAAGAGAGGATCTGACAACAGAGAGAGAGCGAGGTGAGTATAAGTAGCAGAGGTATGATGACGATCAGCTGGAGCGAGACAATCAACACCCAGGTGATGACAATCAACTAAACGAGCACATGGAGACAACGTAAGTACAAAAACAATAACAAAACATGACACAGAGGAAACACTGGATTTCCTACCGTGACAGTACCCTCTCCCCTAGGACGTCACCTGACGTTCCCAGCCTGCTTTACCTGTAGATTGTAATCATCTATAAGGTGGTGATCCAATATGTCCCGAGCAGGAACCCAGCTCCTCTCCTCCGGACCGTAACCTTCCCAATCCACCAAGTACTGAAAACCGCGTCCCCTCCGTCTAGAGTCCAGAATACGATTAACCAAATAGGTGGTTTCCCCATTAACGAGACGAGGCGGGGGGGGAACCGGAGCAGGCGGATTAAGACGGGAAGAAATCACCAATTTAATTTTGGAGACGTGGAACACGGGATGAATCCTCCTGTACGCCGGAGGAAGGCTAAGACGCACGGTTACCGGATTAATAATCTTGGTAATAGAAAACGGGCCAATAAATTTGGGAGCAAGTTTGTTAGAAACGGACCGCATAGGAATATTCTGGGTAGAAAGCCACACTCTTTGACCGACGACGTAACGGGGAGGCTTCGACCGGTGGCGATCGGCCTTAGCCTTGGTGCGCGACCTAGCCTGGAGCAGAGCTCTGCGAGCTCTGGTCCAGGTGCGGTGACACCTCTGGACTAATGCGTGTGCGGAGGGGACCGAAACCTCGGATTCCGTACTGACAAAATTAGGTGGTTGGTACCCTAAACTACACTTAAATGGAGACATGCCCGTAGATGACACTGGCAAAGAATTGTGTGCGTACTCCACAACTGAGAGTTGCTGACACCAGGACGAAGGATTATTGGAAACCAAACATCGCAAAACCCTCTCGACATCCTGATTGGCTCGTTCGGTTTGACCATTGCTCTGGGGATGGAACCCGGAAGAAAGACTAACAGTCGCTCCTAACAATTTACAAAATTCTCGCCAAAATTTGGACACAAATTGGGGACCCCTGTCAGAAACCACGTCTGTCGGGAGGCCATGTATGCGGAAGACGTGGTCAATGACAGCTACCGCTGTTTCCTTGGCTGAAGGTAATTTGGGCAAGGGAATAAAATGAGTCGCCTTCGAGAACCGGTCCACTACGGTTAAAATCACCGTATTGCCTTTAGAGGGCGGGAGGGCGGTGATAAAATCTAGCGAAATGTGGGACCAGGGTCTTGAAGGGACAGACAGCGGTAAGAGTAACCCATCTGGAGGTCGATTGGAAGTCTTACCAATAGCGCAAACTGAACAGGCCAAGACGAAATCGTGGACGTCACGAGCCATACCAGGCCACCAAAATCGTTGCTTGACCAGAAATCTAGTTCTACTAACCCCTGGGTGACAAGCAACACTGGAACAATGACCCCACTGGAGAACGTCTGACCGTAACCTCTCCGGCACAAACAATCGGTTCGGTGGGCAACGAGCCGGGGGCGTTACCCCTTCTAAGGCGGTCAACACCTTCGATTCGACCTCCCACCTGAGCGCGGAGATAATGATGGTCCCCGGTAAAATGGGCTCGGGAGTAGCAGTACGATCGGAACGCTCAAAAAGACGGGATAAAGCATCGGGTTTGATGTTTTTGGAACCCGGCCGGTAAGAAAGTGTAAAATCGAAACGACCGAAAAACAATGCCCACCGAGCCTGCCTGGAGTTAAGTCTTTTGGCGGTTCTAATGTATTCGAGATTCTTATGGTCCGTCCATACAATGAAAGGTACACCCGACCCCTCAAGCCAGTGACGCCATTCTTCCAGTGCAAGTTTGACTGCCAACAACTCTCGATTGCCAATGTCATAATTAACTTCTGCAGGAGATAAACGGTGAGAATAATACGCGCACGGATGCACCTTTCCGTCTGAGGATGCGCGTTGGGATAACACTGCTCCTACCCCCACCTCTGACGCGTCGACCTCCACTATGAATTGACGTGAGCGATCAGGGGTGACGAGAATGGGAGCTGAAACAAAGCAGCTTTTCAGTTTGGCAAACGCAGCCTCAGCTGCGTCTGACCACCTGAACGTCAAACTAGGGGAGGTCAAGGCGGTCAGAGGAGCGGCTAGTTGGCTGAAATTGCGAATGAAACGCCGGTAAAAATTGGCGAACCCCAGAAATCTCTGCAGGGCCTTGCGAGACTCTGGGGATGGCCAATTTACCACAGCCTTAACCTTCTCAGGATCCATGCGAACACCCTCAGTCGAAATGATGTGTCCTAGAAAAGAAACAGACTGTGCATGAAAAACGCATTTCTCCGCCTTGACAAACAATCCATTCTCTAGCAACCGCAGAAGCACTCGTCGTACGTGTTGCACGTGTTCCTGGAGAGACGAAGAAAAAATCAATATGTCATCCAGGTAAACATATATGAACAGATCGACCATGTCTCGCAACACGTCATTAACGAGTGCTTGAAAGACTGCCGGCGAGTTGGTTAGCCCGAACGGCATAACGCAGTACTCAAAATGGCCTCTAGGGGTGTTAAAGGCAGTCTTCCACTCATCCCCCTCCCTGATGCGGACCAAATGATAAGCATTACGTAAGTCCAATTTAGTGAAAATGGACGCTCCCTGCAACCTCTCAAAAGCTGAAGACATAAGCGGCAAAGGATAGGTATTCTTTACCGTTATGTTGTTCAGCCCTCGGTAGTCAATGCAAGGTCGCAAGGATCCGTCCTTCTTTCCCACAAAAAAGAACCCCGCCCCCGCTGGAGAAGAGGAAGGGCGGATAAACCCCGTTGCTAGAGAACTGGATATATATTTCTCCATGGCCGCCGTCTCTGGAACAGACAAAGAATATAACTTGCCCTTAGGCGGAGAAGTACCTGGCAATAACTCTATCGCACAGTCATAGGGACGATGAGGAGGAAGAGAATCAGCACGAGACTTACTGAACACCTCCTTCAGGTCGTGGTACTCCGCGGGCACGCTAGCCAAATCCACTGCTTCCCCCTGAAACACAGACTCAGAAACATTAACACCAGCAGACAAAAGACAAGACAAATGACATTCCTCGCTCCAGCTAACCACAGATCCAAGGCGCCAATTGATGCTGGGGTTGTGTTTCTGAAGCCAGGTGTGACCGAGAACGATGGGGGATTGAGGTGAGTCCGTAATGTAAAATGATATCTCCTCAGTATGATTGCCAGATGTGGTGAGGGAAACAGGTAAGGTGGTCTGAGTGATGACTGGTAGTCTGTGTCCATTGAGAGCAAAGGGTGCAATGGGGTGTTTGAGGGAGGTGAGAGGAATGTTAAGCTTACTAGCGAACTGGAAGTCCATGAAATTACCCTCTGCCCCAGAATCCAACAAGGCGTGATGCTCGAGTGCGTGGGTGGACCACCGTAGACTCACCGGAAGGAGTGTCGATGTAGATGAGGTCTTTCTGGCAGAGATCCCACCCGATAGTAGCCTCCGTCTTACTATCGGGCTTGGTCTTTTACCGGACAACGCTGGATGTGATGTTCTTGACTGCCGCAGTATAAACATAGTCCCAGGGATCTCCGCCTGATCCTCTCCTCCCGGGAGAGCCGAGCTCGCCCCACCTGCATGGGTTCAGGATCTCCCGGTGGGCTGACCGCAACATCTGAGCGCTGATACTGAGCCTCCGGTCTGTTCGCGAGAACTGCTCTCCCCCTCCGTCTGGTGGCTTGATCGAGTCGATTCTCCACTCTGATGGTTAGGTCAATCAGACTGTTGAGAGAAGTGGGGAGCTCGACGGCGCGGATCTCCTGTTGGATGCGGTCAGCCAACCCATGCAGGAAGTGATCCCACTGCGCCTCCTCGTTCCACTTACACTCCGCCGCCAGGGTGCGGAACTCAATCGAATAATCGGAAACGGACCTTTCCCCCTGACGTAGGTCCGTGAGAAGCCAAGCCGCTTCCCTCCCGGCGGCGGATCGGTCGAAGACCCGTCTCATCTCTTCCGAAAGTGCGTGGAACGAGGCACAGCAGCTGTCTTGGTTCTCCCACACCGCCGTCCCCCAGAGGGCAGCCCTTCCCGTAAGTAGAGATAAGACGAATGCCACCTTCATTTCCTCGGTGTAGAACGTGCGGGGCTGCAGGGCGAAGTGCAGAGAACAATGAGACAGAAATGATCGACAGAACTCTGGCTCACCCGCATATTTCTCCGGGATGGGGAGGCGTGGTTCGGGCTGGGAAATCCCCCCGGAGACGATCGGCGGTGTGGGTGGCGTGGGAGGCGCAGCGGGTGACGATTGTTGTTGTTGTTGCGTCTGGAGAACGAGCTCGGACACCTTCGTCACCATTGCTTGGAAGGCTCGACCCATCTCATCTATCGCCTTGTCTTGGCGATCCATACGACCCACAGCTCGTTGCAGAAATTCTTCGAGATGAGATGGGGAGCGATCGCCTGCTGCTTCCATGATGGTCAGATCCTACTGTAACGACAGATAAAAGAGGAGGAAGCAATTGCAGGCAATCAGATGTTGTTTATTGATAAAGAGTGTCCAGAGTGTTGGCAATGGCAAGGAAGGTCTACGGTGGCGTGAGAAGAGCGGGATTGTGAAGTCAGCGGTGCAGGTGAAGGTGGTCAATGGTTGGAACCAGGAACAGACCGGAACACTGACACGCGGACGACAACACGAATCCAAACCAGCACACAAACACGGAGGACGGTAATCCAGCTAGTGCATGGAGACATAAGAGAGGATCTGACAACAGAGAGAGAGCGAGGTGAGTATAAGTAGCAGAGGTATGATGACGATCAGCTGGAGCGAGACAATCAACACCCAGGTGATGACAATCAACTAAACGAGCACATGGAGACAACGTAAGTACAAAAACAATAACAAAACATGACACAGAGGAAACACTGGATTTCCTACCGTGACACATACTGTATCCCTCAAGCTTCTGAATAGAGAGATACATCCCAAAACATTTGTTCTCCTGTACACACACACACACACACACACACACACACACACGCACACTCACATGTCCACAGTATAAAGTATATATATATACTGTATATGTTGTTAATTATGGAAAACTAATATTACCACTCCACTGAAATCCTAATCCTTCCTTGTGTTCGAAGTAGGCGGGAAATCTGAACTAAAAATACAACTTTAGAGGACGTTGATAGCAGTGGTGGGGCTATAATTAAGTTTCTAGCATGTCCATTTTCAATGCGATGATAGAAGGAGTGTTTATTAAAACAAACACAGGATTTAGTTAGTAATTTAAAAAAAGAAAAAAAAAAGAAAGTGTGCATTTATTTATGCATGAGTCTTTTTAAAGAACATTTACTTTTCTTGATCACTTTTTTTTCTTTTTTCTTTCAAGGTAAACTTTACAAGAAGCCCATTTTAGATAGCTGTACTGTTAATTGTGAATGATTTGCTCAATGAAAATATAACTATCCTAATAGAACTTTGTCAAGTAGACAACATATTTAATTTTGAGTTGAATGAAAACAAAGCTGTGAGAAATAGAAGTACAGTCCCCTGTTGGTTTTGTAGTCAACTCGGTCACTTTTTTTTTTTTTTTTTTTTTTTGGAAATGCTTTGAAAATTAATGTGTTCAGTGTTTGCAAACTTAGCAATCAACACCATGGTATACACCAGCGTAATCTGAACTGACTATACTTCTGCCCCTCAGAGTCTTGTTTTCATTCATGTCTAATTTAATATGGCGTCTACCCGGAAAAAAAGGGCCATAGGAGCCCTGAGTTAAATCAAGTGTATCAAATATAACTGAACAGACATAACGAACACTCAAGGGCTAATTCAGTAAACAATGCCACTGCATCTTATTTACTAACCACCCGCTAAATCACTCAATCGCTTTAACCATCTGCACTCATACAACGCTGTATTTAAACGAAATCATTACGATTTCATATTATTCTAAATTGTCCCTCTTCCCAAAAAGTCACTATTTGTCCTGTGCAGTTAGTGTTGTGCTATTACTGACCACAAACAAACAAACATAAATAAATAAATAAATAAATAAATAAATAAATAAAAACAATCTTATGTCCACCAAAGCTGCTTTTATTTGATCATAAATTCAGTGAAAATAGTAATGTTTGTACATTGTACATTGATGACATGACCATTGAGATCACATGATCATTCAGAAACTATTCTAACATGATGACTTGCTGCTCAAGAAACATTTATTTGATATCTTAATATATAAATGTATAACATTAAACATTGCTTTACCACCACCTTTGAATAATTCAGTGTTCTTTTGCTAAATAAATATTAATTTCTTTACATATTTAATCAATCCATATATATCAATCTTACTGACCTCCCAAATATTTTGGTATATATATTTGACATTAAGTGCATCATTAAGTGCATCAGAGCTGTTTCAGATGATTCAGGTTCCAGAAACAGTAAAGTATGCAGATAGGAGTAGTCTGGTGCAAAATTGTAATATCTAATATGCAAAATTGATTTTGTTCCACTGAAATAAATGCAATATTGACCATGTGTGTGTCATTTCATGATTTGTATAAACATTTTATCGAAAGTAATTCAGATGGCATGTCAGAATCGAAATGTTATCAGCAGATGCAGTTCTTTATTATTTAAAGTTATTTAAAGAAAGTAAGATTTTCACTGTAAATATGCATTGTACTTGGGATCCCTAAACATTCTTGTAACCTTGAAAACTTAAAGCGAAACCAAAGCAGACATACACAGACAGCATGGCACGCTTATGCATGCTTCAGAAGTTTGGATCTGAGAACTAGGTCTCCAGTCCAGTTTTCACCAGTTTTCTGTGCACAAAGCACGTCCAGGTCCCCAGCCACCTCATCCTGGTATCACACTTATTTTTAAAATCACACCACCACCGTCATTCTCTCTTTCCAGTAAAGCCTGCTGCTATGGTAACAGCAATGTTCAGAACAATTAGGCTCCTGTTTTGACACAGAGAGCAGGTCTTTGTCAGAGAACAGATGTGCATATCACTTTGGAAAATGCCGACCCGAGAAATAAGAAACGAACACGCAAATGAAGATGCCACGGAAGGTGCCGGAGTGACTGGGCTTTGTTCTTCAATTGCTCTTAATACAGCCCTTTCTTCATGCACGGTGTGAATATTATCTGAACGTAGCACATTTCCTTCAAAAGTACATAGATGTCAGGGAGCCCAGTGAGGTGACCAAAGTGGGCCGCTTCCATCTCTGGTTCTAGGTTTATGTAAGAGCCATCTGCTTCAATTAGAAGTCATTGTGTTTGTGTTGGTGAGTGGGAGGTAATACAGCATATAATAACTGGTAATTGTGTGGTGTGAGCTGTTTGTTGAAAAGGATGCAGCCAAACCAGCCACTGTATATTCACATTGTCCTTCCTTTGTGGTGAGTATTGGCTAAACACTACTGTTCAGTGAGAAAATCAGAGACAAAAAATTGTTTCTTACGAGACTAAGAGCTGAAGTTTACAATATGATGAAGGCCGAAAGTTCATACATTTCTTAAATATTCATGAGCTATGTTTGAAAAGAGGTTTGCTTAGTTGTATCAAATGTGGATTTTGTTGGACTTCAAATCTTAAAATCATGGTTTAATTTTTTTTAAAAGGCCTCTTAAGTGTACTTACAGAAAGATTAATCTCATTTATCTTTTTTCTTTTTTAATCTCAGACTGTTCCATAACACACATGGGAACACTTATACAAATGTTTTAAGGCACATTTTAAATTAGATAGATTGTAAAAAAATAAATAAATAATCTTATTTAATTCTTTAAAGAAATGCATTTTTTTTTCTGTATTGACTAACATACATTTTAAAGTTAATATATGTTCTGAATTGCTGCTTTGTCATTACGTTTACAAACAATGCCATGCAAGTTTCTATAGAAATTAGATTACATTAAAATATGTGTTCGTTTACCAAAAATGCACACAATTTAACCATTTATGAAAAACAAAATAATTAATTATGAAATTACACAAAGCTACATAAGCAGGTCAACAAATCACTCTTAAGATCAAGTAATTGCATTTAATATTAATTTAAACTATAATGGATTTTATACTGTACTTCAGTATATTGTTTTAAAACATATTATTTCTTAAAAGTATACTTAAGTTCACTTCTTTTTCACAGAGGAAGACTTTTAAAAACATCATGTTTTGATGCTGTAGCCTACATCTTTAAAATCAAATAATTCTAAGCAGTATCATGATAAAATTCATGTTTATTAAAATAAAACGTGATGACTTTTAAGGTGAAATGCTTTAATTATATATAACTTTTCCATTTCCCATCTAAAATCCAGCATTCTCTGCGACCGTTTTTATGACGCAATTATGATTTCAGTAGAATACAGTACTTCCTGCTAATAAAGTGTTTCATAACTTTCTGAAGTTTTTGACATAATTGGCCCTATCCGGCACAAGGCACAGTGCAAGTGTTTTTGCTAGTTTCTGCACAAAGTAATTCTCATTTTCCCATCCTGTGCCACGTTGTTTAACTAGCAAATGAGTTTGTGATCATTTTGGGCATGCTGGTGTGTTCAGGCGCATGGTTGGCGCGTTGCTATTTTGAAGAACTGAAAATAGACTGTGTCATAGACCAACTCAAACCTGGTCTGGTCTTAAGTCAATGGTGCACTATCATGTATTTATTTATTTAATTATTATTATTATTTTATTTAAAGAGCGCATTAGTAGAAAATGCGCTACTGGCCGGGTCCACAACGCACGTTCACTGTGCTTATTACATACAGGGACATGCAGCAGTGCACAAACATGCCAAATATTTAAAATTAAAGGATTACAGTGTAAATTAATTGTGTAAATAATTGTGTAGGCTACATAAATATAAAATGTCATAATACATTTTTAAACCATGTCCTTAGATTGTTCAAATATGGCTCATTACCTGGGGGGTGCCATGTTCGTTTTTGACAGCCAACAGCCTTTTGCATTAATGTTCAGACCCTTTCATAGTGTTGTTGTTTCTTTGTAAATTTGTCATGGGAATCTCACAACAGTTTTGACTTAGTCATTTAAAAGCAACAAAGAAGAGCCATTTGCTTTATGTTCTAAAGACACATCATTGACATGAGGGAATAGCATTTCTCTGAACTCAATTTTTTCATTGATTCTGAATATATTGCCTCATTCTATTAATTTCCTAAATGGTCTAAATTAACCAATTTCTGAGTAGTGAGGCATAGTGTCTGTAAGGCTGTCAAGACCCCTTGTTCCTTCAAAAAGGGTATTTTTAAGCATTTTACAGTTTTTATACACACACACACACACACACACACACACATATATATATATATATATATATATATATATATATATATATATATATATATATATATATATGTGTGTGTGTGTGTGTGTGTGTGTGTGTGTGTGTGTGTGTGTATATATAAAAACTGTAAAATGCTTAAAAATACCCTTTTTGAAGGAAGCAACGATTAATCTACTTTTTTAGATAAATAAATAAATAAATAAATACATACATACATAATTACATGGATTGAAATAGGGTTTTATTGACCTGAAATGCAACTTTAAATTTGGAACAACCTTAAAATGATTGTTTTGTTTTTTTTTCTTCTTAAAAAATGCAACTGAGATTAATAGCATTTCCTTGTATGGAAAATAGCAGCATTGACATTCACAAAAAAAGTCAATTTTCAAGTTGCTTAAGAGTAGTCTGATGTCCATAAGACTATATAATGGCAGAAGTCTCAGCTAAAAGCAAAAGATTTACATGTGCCTCTACAGTTTAAATGCACATGACCCTGTTGAGTACAACAACATTCATTCTTACATAATAACTGAAAATCTCAAAAGACTAATGGAAAATACTTTGATCAGATTATTTGCGGTCTTCTCTCTTTCGTATAATTGCCTCGTGTTTTATCATTACAATAATCATGCAGATGGAACAAAGCAGGGCAGCTATTGCATAAGAGGGGGCCACAGGTGGAGAGGCTCTCTGTGATGAGAGACCAGATGGAGGAGTTTCACACCTTTGACTTTCTCTCATTGTGAACAGAAATAAATAAATAAAAAGAAAAATCCTGAGAGCTCATCTTGGCAGTGTGTACTGCTGTTACTGTCATAGGTTTCTTCTTCTTCTTCTTCTTCTTCTTCTTCTTCTTCTTCTTCTTCTTCTTCTTCTTCTTCTTCTTCTTCTTCTTCTTCTTCTTCTTCTTCTTCTTCTTCTTCAGGCTTAAGGTTTTGGAATGGGAGATGGGGCAGAGGTCAAAGGCAGAAAGTGCCCCATCATGTGGAGGATTGACAGCGCATTATATTCTTGACTTTTTGCTTGTCTGTACATGTATGCTTGTGTTTGTTCTCAGAACTGCAAGTACTGCACGCCACATCTCTGGAGCCTTAAAGAAAACAAAACATGTAGAAAAGAAAATTATTCTAGAATATACAAAGTGTTTATTTCAATTATTTACACTACCAGTGAAAAGTTGGAAATTATTAATAGCAGCGTTATTAAAATAATTCCTATTTGCTCATCAAGTCGCATTTTGTAAATGAAAAATACAGTAAATACAGTTATTTGAAAAATATATATTAATGTTTTCTATTTTAAAATATAATTTATTCCTATGATGCAAAGCTGAATTTTCAACATCATTACTTCAGTTCCCCTTTGTAAAATTTGAACAATTTGAGAACGCCTTCAGCGTGCTCTGAATCGTGTGTGTAATCAGACCAATGGATGGGCGCAACGTCACGGATGGGTTGATGTGTAGCCAGGAAGCTATAGATGCAAATGAGGTAGAGACAATGGCACCTTTTGTCATTCAGCAAAGCATTATGTGTGCGTATGTCCATTATTTATTGTTGCCTGTCACCTTTACAAACTAAAAAGCAATGATCTATCTATATGGTTGCTTCGCTCGTGGTGGGCTCTCTTTGATGAGGGAGCCCTCCCTGCGGCTCTGGTCTGGCGATTGTGGTCATGGGGATTGCAGCTGGATCTGGTGTAGGGAATGGAGATGGGTCCTTTTCTTCTCCCTCTGCCACTGGATCCAGTGCCACCTCCCAGGAATGTCCCCCCGAGAAGCAGACAAAACCTGTTAAAAACAAGTTAGAGCAGCGTTTTTTTTTTTTTTTTTTTTTTCGGTCCAAGACTCTCCGTCCATGCCGTAGCTCACTGTATTTTCCCGATCTTCGCACTGAGGTGTCGAGATATGGGTCGAAACAATACTTGGTCCACCTCTTTAGCCCACCTCTCATTGATTTCTCTAACGTCACGGGATTAAATGAGTGCAGTTTTAGAGAGCGAAGACCCGGATTGAACAGATACTCATGAGCTATCTGTCTCCTGGTGTGGCATTATCCCTTAAAGCCCTGATACTGCCCAGCAAACAACTTCGTACCACTTCAGCACTGGTGGGCAATGGGTACACAGCAGCAGGTCAGGCTGGTGTATGCCTTTACATGATGACTGTTTTTCAGGGATACTAAGCAGACCTGCTTAAGGAGTTAGATGAGCATAAGGAAGTTAAAGCCAATGATATTAGTGAACTCTGGCGAACTGCTGATTTGTCTCTCAGCGACACAAAGCAATCAGGTCATTCAGTGGCAACCTTGGATGCCACAGAGAGGCATTTGTGGTTTGCTCTGTAAGACATCAAAGAGAAGGACAGGGTCGTCCTGCTTTATGCCCCACTTTCACCTTCTGGCATGTTCGGCAGGTCTCAGGAAGCTTGTAAACAAGTGGTGGCATTTCCTCCCTCGCCGCTCTCTAGCTCATGGGGCTGCTGGAAGGGAGCCGTGTGCATGCACATCATACAGAGAGGTGCAGAAAGTGAATGTCATGACTCACATGCCCCCACACAAACACGGATTGCGAAGGGAGCGACACTTATGGTCGGAGGCTTAGAAGCTGACGGTGAATCTGGGGACCATCCTTCTGGTTAAGAAGTATTCGACAAAGGAGCCCTGATGTTTGTGTCCCAGGCCTCCTGAGGGCAGCCCCAGCTGAGGAAGAGTGGTGTTCATCTCATAAAATGGTGCCTGTCTCTACTCAAAGCCCAGTGGAGGCCGAGCTGTTAACCCTGCCACCAGCAGTGCTTCAGGACACAGCAGTCTCCAGCGAGTGCACATCCCAGTGTCCACCCGGAAATGTTGCAGCTCTGGGGGGTCTCACTACCATTGAGGAAGTCTCATATTACACCAGAGGTCAGTCTCGAGAGACTGATTCCCTTAGACGATTGTCTGGCAGTGTGAAAGCTTCTGCCAAATACATCATGATGGGTCCTGCAGACTGTAGAAAGAGGATACAGAATTAATTTTGGTTCTCCTCCACCTCGTTTCAACAGGATCTTTTCCACGGTGGTGGGTCCTGGGCAGGCTCTGGTGTTACAACAAGTAAATAATATGTTCTCCTTAGTTCAGAAATATCATCTGCTTTAACTTCACCTTCATCTAGCTCTTTAAGTAAGTTGGCTTACTATGCCTGCAGCACAGCCATTGTGTGGAGACAAGCACCAGCCTGACCTGGGCCATGGACCCCTTTCCCAACAGCACTGAATTGGTTCGCAGCAGCATGGAAGGCAAGACCAGAGCTTTTAGAGATGATGCAGCTTTAGCAGCTATAACTGCTTACCATGCCCAACTCAGTGGTCAGTCTGTTGGATGATACTCCCTGGTTACACGTTTCCTCCACTGTTTGCTGAGGCTGAGGCCTGTATGATCCTGTGTTCCACCATGGGATCTGTCCATGGTCCTGGAGGCTCTCTGTAAAGATCTGAGGTTTCAGGTCAAGTTCTGACACTTTAGGTTGTCTTCTTGTTAGCTATCACTTCACTGAAGAGAGTCTGAGATTTGCTGGCCTTTTCAGTGGCCCCCTCCTTCCTAGACATTGCGCCCATCTTGGCCAAAGCTTTTTTTTGTACCCCAGGCTGGGATACATCCCTAAAGTGCCCTCCTTAGTGCCATGGCCTGTAGTACTGGGGTTTACAGGTTTTCTGTCCTCCCCGCTTTATGGAGCCTGACCAGCAGAAGCTAGCACTGAAGTGCGAACACTGGACACATATTCCCACAAAGCTGCCATGTGGAGGAAGTCACTGATTGTTTGTTTGTTATTGTCCTTCCCTCAGTACGCATTACTATTTCATATGAGTCCTCTGGCCTTCCCTCATCCTTAGAGGTCAAGGCTCACTCCACCCGAAGTGTTGCGCCCTCTAAGGCCTCACCTCACCTGCTTTTATAGCTTCCTGGTCACGTCACCCCATCTGTTACATCACCACCATTCATCGGTCTGATTAGACACACCATTCAGAGCACAGCATCGTCTTTCATTTTAAATCCGTCTGAAAATCCTGCATCAAATTTTGCCTTGCTTGTAAATGAATCCACAGTAAAATAAAAGTAAATAGAGGACCAAGTTATTATTTACACAGTCTGTAACTTCATTAAATATAAAAGGAACTTCGAACTGTGTCCTCTAGGGGTCGCTATGGGGAATGCCTCGTCGTGACCCGTGTCTGAAGCATACATTGAAAAAACACCAACAACATGGTGGCCGGCGACAGCCCATGACGTCATTACCAGATTGACTATAGTATAAATAGGCACCTGGAGAACACGTCATCCTGTTGTCTGCATCTGTGTCATCATTATTTGACACCTGATGACAAATATTCAGCATTTTTGTTTGGGGTGAAGAGCACGCACGCGGTGTCCTTAATGTAAAATCTAAAATGTGATACTATTACAGCCAATCAGAATATACTGAATGTTTAATGTAACAGTTATGAGTAGTGTGGTTTCATTACAAATATATATATATATATATATATATATATATATATATATATATATATATATATATATATATATATATATTCTGATGAAAAAACAAATTAATCTACATTTTGGATTGCCTAAAGATGAGTATATTTTCAGCAAATTTTTTTTTGGGGGTTTACTGTTCCTTTAAACAAATAATGTAAATAAATGAATGCAAATGAATAAACAAGACATAAATGGTCTCAGATGTAGGGCATTCATGTGCATTAGAAATGGAACAAAATCCCCAACAAACCTTTTACACCAGACTTTCCGAACATGCACAGTACACACAGCTGGCTCTTGAGCGTATGGAATTTCTCCATCAGATTTTGTAATTATGGTACATTGCCATTTAGTCAGCAGCAGCCAATCTGCAGCCTGAGTGCTCTCTGCAATTGATTACTGAGCTGCAGCAAACATATCAATGAGAAGAGATATGCCCTTGCACTGGCAGCCGCCCCCCTCTAGATTAATACACTATGTCACTCTCCGATATAGATCACCCATTCAAACACAACAATCCGGGCGAGTAAATGCTCCTCCCCCTGCTTCTTCTGTCACTTTCAGCAGCTGCCACACTTTAACCTTAACTCATAGGATATGACATCATACAAAAATGTGATTGATCAGGAAATTTCTCCAAATTTCACTTTGGCATATAACTATTATAAAATAGAGGGTGTTGTTGGCGCAGTGGATCAGACACATGCCTTTGGTGGGGGGAGACCCGGGTTTGAATCCACTGTGAGACACCAATGTGTCCCTGAACAAGACAAGTAACCCCTAATTGCTCCAGAGGTGTGCGACCTCTGACATATATAGCAATTGTAAGTTGCTTTGGATAAAAGCATGAATAAATGTAAATAAAATAGTGTGCACTATTTTGCAAGGCAATCTTACGACATAAAATTAGGTTAAATGAAATAGCTGTTAATTGTGTAGCAGATAAATATATGTTGGGTCATTCTTTTTTAATATATAAAAATAAAACATTTCAAGTCAATAAACTGCATTGTGCAACTTCATTGATGCATTTTAATATATACTGTGATTAAATTATGCTAATGTACTATAGGGCTGACAGTAATGGGAATGACAGTTTTACAATTCAATTTCAAGCTTTGTGCTCAAGCTTCATAAAAGTGCAAGGTGCTCTTGCAAAGAGAATTAAATGCTGATAATTCTATGGATATCCACTTTCTATCATCAAATGTTTACTTTACAAACCCTGGAATAAGGGTTAACAGTTTTTGATTATACATTACTGACAAATTAAACAAAAACATTAGATTATATGATACAAAACATAGACTGAGGATAATGATTCCATTGACAACCCTTTTAAAAATATTTTATGGAATAGTTAGTTACTTTAAATTATATTTAAAGATAAATATTATGGTAATACAAATGACACCTTTATTTTCATAAAAGTTCTAAATTTATTATAATTATAGAACAACTAATATTTTATATTTAATAAAAAGTATATGAACTTCAAATGATTCATAAACATTTTACATCTATAAAGATGTCCATATGCTGTTAATAATGAATGTATCATAATCTATCCAAATATACAACATTTTTGTCTTCTAAATAGAACCACAGTTTATTAATAATCAAAATACACTGATCAGGATCAGCTAAATTGAAGTCACTAATAATTATTCCCTTTAGCTCAAGAAAAGCTGTAATTCCTCTGTATTGTGTATTATTTAACTGGGATCAGTACATGTTTTATACAAGCTGATTTAATATCTTGTTTTTAAATGCAGATTATGTACTATGCACTTCAGGTTGTAAAATGTCAAGCCAATAACAGATAATATCAGCTACCAATAACATGAATCATGGGGAACAATATTTCTGCTCACAGATCCCATTTTGGGAACGTGTTTGAGTGTAAATACTGTTTACGGCCTGAGGAACCATGCCTGCTTATTTTACTGTAGCCTCCATATGAAGAAACTGAAAGAAATATGGAATATATTAAAGATATAGTCCCTACAGTACAGTGCTTATGCTGTTGGAGTATCACATCCTCATCACTCAGATTATGAAACACACATTTGCATACATTACACCCACTTCCAATCACACATGCTATGATAGTGTGTGTGCATGCATTTCATTATGTTAACACAAACACACACACACACAAGCATATATACACGTACTGTACAGAAACCATTGTGACTGGAAGTACACACTTTCCCCAAGGCAGGTACCACCTATGTCACCTGCAGCAGCATCATACATCGCTAAAGTCATTATACTGTACTGGCGCACGCACATAATCTGTTGTATTTTTAAGTCAAAGTGGCTCTACATAACAGAATTTGATTTTTTTTTTTTTTTTTTTTTTTTTTTTATCCTTGGTATGTTTAGGTATGTCGCAGAGAAAGGTGTCATTTCTCAGGACACCAATTTCACTGATATCTGTCAGGTAAAGGACATTTGTTATGCAAAAGTAAAATCACTTACAGGACATTTAACAACTGTTATGGGGGCAGCTGAATAGATGTAATCCATATCAATTTAGCATTTTAAGGCCTTATGCTAAATTATTTTTCATATGAGGCTTTTGCATAAAGTGTTTTCCAAAAGCCCAGCAGAAATCTCTGATCTCCAATGAATGCCTCTGTCATAACTAGAGCGATTAAAGGATATATTTCCTTCAAATGCAATTTATCTTTTCTCTTTAGCTTCAGCTGCATGGTGCATGAACAATCGTTTATAGTGTGGCTGTTAAGTGAAGCCAATATATGTATCTTTACATGTAGTATTTTGTTGTCTTCTAAAATATATTACAAAACATGAAAAGCCATTTTAAATGTAATTATTTAAATGTAACTAAATTATTCATAGAGTGATGGAAATGGTCAGCAACAATACTCAAGTAGGCTGTGGTGTTTAAATGATACTCAATTGGTAGAAAGTGGCCCAAAATGTGCCAAGAAAATAATAATAATAAAAAACAAATATTATATATAAATAATAAAACCACCCTGGAGGGGGCCTGCAGACAAAGTCCAGGGTGGTGACAAGAGGGACCTGGAGCAGTAGGAGAACAGCAGGACCCAGGCCACAGCCATAACAGCAGACCCATGGTGGAGCTGAAGCCAGAGCAACTGAGGACCAAGGTGGAGCTGACAGGAGGTAGAAGCGCAATGGAGCCGGTGGGACGAGGCGATGAGGTGCAGCCAGAAAAGAGGAGGCTATGGCGGGCTGATGACCAACCAATGTGGAGCCGGAGGGATGAGGGTTCCCATTGGAGCCGATGGATTGACAGGTTACGGTGGAGGCAAGGGAGCTAGGAGTCAGGTTGGATACTCCGACCCTGGCAAAGCTGGAAGATGGTGGGCTGAGGGTGAGCAGAGGGGCTGCCAGACGACACTGGTGGAGGAGGCTGGAGCGGGTGAGAACTACCTCAATTCTTCATGGCATAAATTCAACAATGTGTTGGTAACATTCCTCATAGATTTTGATTCATATTGGCATGATAGCATATGCAGATTTGTCAGCTGCACATTCATGATGCAAATCCCCATTCCACCACAACCCAAAGCTACTCTATTGGATTGAGATCTGTTGACTGTGGAGGCCATTTGAATAAAGTGAACTCATTCTCATGTTCAAAAAAAACAGTCTGATATGATTTAAGCTTTGTGACCTGGTGCATTATCCTGCTGGAGGTAGCCTTCAGATGAAGGGTACAGAGTAGTCATAAAGGGATGGATATGGTCAGCAACAATACTCAGATAGGCTGTGCTGTTTAAACAATGCTTAATTTGTACTAAGGGGCCCAAAGTGTGCCAAGAAATAACCCCCACACCATTACACCACCAGAAGCAGCCTTAACCGTTGAGACAAGGCAGGATGGATCCATTCTTTCATGTTCTTTACTCCAAATTCCAAAGGTTTCCAAATTCCAGACCAGGCAATGTTTTTCCAATCTTTTATTGTCCTATTTTGGTGAGCCTGTGTGAATTGTAGCCTACGTTTCCTGTTCTTAGCTAACAGGAGTGGCACCTGGTGTGGTCTTCTGCTGCTGTAGCCCATCTGCTTCAGGGTTGGATGTGTTGTGCGTTCAAAGATGGTATTCTGCATACCTTGGTTGTAATGAGTGGTTATTTTAGTTACTGTTGCCTTTCTATCATCTCTAACCAGTATTCCCATTATCCTCTGATCTCTGACATCAACAAGGCACTTTCCTCCACAAAACTGCTGCTTACTGGATATTTTCTCTATTTCTGACTATTTTCTGTAAACCCTAGAGATGGTTATGCGTGAAAATCCAAGTAGATCAGCAGATTTTAAAATACTCAGACCAGCCCGTCTCACACCAACAACCATTCCACGTTCAGAGTCACTTGAATCCCCTTTGTTCCTCATTATGATGCTCTGTTAGAACTTCAGCAAGTCATTTCCACCACATCTAGATGCACTGAGTTGTTGCCATGTGATTGGCTGATTAGCAATTTGTGTTACCAAGCAATTGAACAGGTGTACCTAATAAAGTGGCCGGTGAGTGTGTTGCTGTGTCTGAAATTCACTCATTCACTAATCCCTATATAGTGTATGGCAGTTGATTTCACTATATCAGGAAGAAGTGAACAAGTAAATAAGTGAACGGATTCGGACAGTGACGTATAGCCTACACAGTGCATGAGACTTGGAGCTGTTGCAAAAACATGTAATATTACATGTACCTAATTTTAGAAAATAATACTAATAGCAATAATACTCAAAATTACTTTATACTGCAGTTATACATTCCTGCGCTTCGGCTTTGTGGTTTCACCCATGGTATATATTATATATATATATATATATATATATATATATATATATTGTGTATATATATATATATATATATATATATATATATATATATATATATATATTGTGTATATATATATATATATATATATATATATATTGTGTGTATATATATATATATATATATATATATATATATATATATATATATATATATATATATATTGTATATATATATATATATATATATATATATATATATATATATATATATATATATATATATATATATTGTATATATATATTGTATATATATATATATATATATATATATATATTTTTTTTTTTTTTTTTTTTATTATTATTATCATCATTTTTGTGAGTTAACAACGATACCACCTCAGTAAATTAGTCAAATATTAAACTGAGTTATTGTCTACATAACATAATTTAATATAAATAATATAGGAAAAACGTTAAAACAGAAATAACAAAAATGTAAACTCTCATTCAAACTCGCTCGCTCCCGTTCTCTCTTCCAGCTCGACGCTACTCCGCATTGGATTGTGGGAAATAGTCCTTCAGCGAGTGTACATAGGTTGTAAACTCGAAATCAGAATGAATTGTGGGTTAAAAAGTAGTGGACAAATGTAGGGAATGAACTAGTTCACTCAGAATTCGGACAGCACTACAAAATGGCTGACACCCCATATAGTGCACTATACAGTGGATAGGGAACGGTTTCGAATGCAGCATATGTGTGTGTGTGTGTGTGTGTGTGTGTGTGTATGTATATATATATATATATATATATATATATATATATATATATATATATATATATATATATATGTATATTTATATATATAAGTGAAAGTGAAAGTGAAGTGACATTCAGCCAAGTATGGTGACCCATACTCAGAATTTGTGCTCTGCATTTAACCCATCCGAAATGCACACACACAGAGCAGTGAACACACACACACACACACTGTGAGCACACACCCGGAGCAGTGGGCAGCCATTTATGCTGCGTCGCCCGGGGAGCAGTTGGGGGTTCGATGCCTTGCTCAAGGGCACCTAAGTCGTGGTATTGAAGGTGGAGAGAGAGCTGTTCATGCACTATCCCCACCCACAATTCCGTCCGGCCCGAGACTAGAACCCACAACCCTTCGATTGGGAGTCCAACCCTCTAACCATTAGGGTTATATATATATATAAAATGTGAATAATAATCTGTAATTGCGGTATTAGTTTATGTTTTTGTTATTGCTTTTTGTCTGTGAGGAATTCCTTTAAAGACTCAAATAATGGCGTTGAACTGAAGCAGATGCTATATATTGCACCATAAAGAGTTTATGGTCCAATAAATGGTAAATAGTCATTCTTTATGAGTACAATTAATTATAGCATTTATTCAAGGCCTTGCAAATGGGCGTATTTATTATGCGCTGAGTCTGATTTCATTCTCGCTCCTTGGGATTAGATTCTTAAATGGTTTTCCTAGGCAAAACACAGTGTCATGATGGAGGTATTTGATGGAGATGGATGGATTGAGAGCAGAAATGCTCTCAAGGTCAACACTAAACTGTGAAATTCTTCTTTGGCTCTCAACGGAGGCGGACATATTTCTCTCCCTCTCCTCCCCTTGTCTTCCCTGCTTGCTCTCTAGTCTCGTCTATCTGAGAAAATCTCTCTGCACTGCTCTACATAACTGGAAAACATGGATTTGATTAGATCGACTGGTCTCTCAATGCAATTGACACCATCTTTTCAACAAGAAGCTAGGGTTTGGGGGAACCTGACTGCCCTGCCGGAACGTTTACAGCTGGCTACACGATGGATGTGTGGGAGAGGTGGCGGGTCATGTGTCTGGAGGCTCTTTCTGTGGAGGACATTGAAGACATCTACCTATCCGGAACAATGATAACAGGTCTTCTGCTGATTGGACTAGGCTTTGTCCTAGGTTATCGAAAAATTCTGAAAACGGGAATAGCTGTCCAAGACACCTGTGACACCTGTTGATTGTTGACTCTGTCTAGGACCTGACCAAGGCTGTCTCCATGGCAACTTGCTGTGACGCTATCACAATCTGCAGACTGAGGCCCTAGATTTGAATGCCAGCTCTCCATGCCAACAAATATACAAACTCTTACATCAGACACATACGCACTTATATACAGAAATGCATTCAGCCCCCCACCCCCCATCGCTTGCCTTCACCGCTTTGTACCGCCAGTCTGTCAAGCGGGTCTGTGTCTGTTCTCACACTGTACTCCCAATAGGAGCATAGTCTGGGTGTTGTTGTTGTTTTTTTTTTTTGTTTGTTTGTTTTTTCTTCTTCTCCTCACTTTCCTAATGTTATGCTGTATTTGTTCCTCGGTTCCCTGTCTTCCTGTCCTGTCTAACCCCTTGTCATATTGTATGTATGTATGTATGGACAGGTTGATGGCTAATTTTGCTGGTACTTGTTACTACTACTAAAGGCATTATTTAACCCACAATGCATCAAACTACAGTCAATCAAAGATATTCATATGTATGCAAGTGACTGTTGAGACATTTTATTTCCACGTAAGGTATACAATTTCATTTATTACTTAGTGCTTAGGTAAACTAGAAAATGAAAATTGGTTGTATGTGTGAAATGTAAAAGAATGCAGATTTGGCCTTTTTATTTTATCAGTGATCTGATTGTATCGAAGGAGATTTGCTGAAGTTAGCATAATGATACATTTGGATTTAGCAAGTGAGATTCTAAGGAGATAGCTGTACATAACCACATAGCCTTATAAATGTTTTATTTTTTTTCTTATCTAATTCATAAAGCGTGTTATTTCACCTTCAACTTTTCCCTTTGGACACTACGATGTGCACATGGTCGCCCCCTAGTCTCTAAATAGGTAGCACAAGTGTAAATAGCACAAAGCAAGTGTGAGCTAAAATATAACATAAATTACATCACTATCAGTGCTACAGTACATCAGAAGATTGCACAAGATTTAGCCTCAAGTTGCTCTCAGTGGAGAAGAGAGCAAGACAAACCTCAGGCTTAATCTTCAAAACATACTCTGATTTGACTTTATTCTGTATACTGGAAAACAGTGGTGATAGACCGGATGGGACATAAAAATAAATTTTTGGAGCCTACCGACCCGTCTATGCTCCTGTAAAATCTTGAGTACATGTATTATTTGCACCATTTTGGTGGGTGACTATGTCACATACTTGGGCTGATAAACTTTAACATTGATTTAATGTAAGACTCAACAATATACTGATCTATAAAACACTTTTTTTTTTTTTTTTGTAATGTGTGCTGTGATATCTACTTGTAATCCTAATCTGCAACAACAACAACAATACTACTAGTATTACTACTACTACTAAATCGTCAATGGGGTTTTCTATGAAAATATTAGTTGCATGTGATTTAGTTTATATCATATAACCAGGAGCCTGTTTCATAAAACAAGTTTACCAAATAAGCTAGGCTTATTTAAATTATGCTTACATTTTGAACCAAATCAACTGACAATACGTCAGATTATACCTGACATAAGCCTGGTTTGTTTGGTAAAATTGTTTTATGAAACAGGCCCCAGGGCTTGACATTAATGTCCACCAACCTGCCAAATGTGGTTGGATTTCAGCAGTGGTGTGTAACACGGTCCCTCCCACTAGCCAATTCGGTGGGTTGAATGTTATATACGGTAACAGAGCTAGACATTATAGGGTTAGTTCACCCGAAAATAAAAACTATGTCATTAATTACTCACCCTCATGTCATTCCAAACCAGTAAGACCTCTGTTCGTCTTTGGAACACAAATTAAGATATGTTTTATGAAATTTATCTGATCCTCCCATAGACAGCAATATAATTAACATGATCAACACCCAGAAACGTAGCAAGGAGATAAATAAAGTCATCCATGTGACATCGGGGGTTCAACTGGAATTTTTTGAAGATACGAGAATACTTTTTTTATGCAAATAAAACAGAAATAACAACTTTATTCAACAGTTCAGTTCAATTTTCAATTACTACTATTTTTTTATAAATAAAATTGTTATTATTATTATTATTATTAGTAGTAGTAGTAGTAGTAGTAGTGGTAGTAGTAGTTGAATATGCTGTTTCTAATAATAAAATAATATTACAAATTTCTTTTTTTTTTATTCACAAATTGTTTGCATTTAATTGATTCATGTGTGCATCACTTTCAATCAATCAATCAATCAATCAATCAATCCATCCATCCATCCATCAATCAATGCTGGATAAAAATAAAATAAAATAAAATAAAATAAAATAAAATAAAATAAAATAAAATAAAATAAAATAAAAGCTGGTGAAAGGCACCAGCTGCCATTGACATTCCAGCTGGCCTTGTAAAAAAGCTCCAGCTAAAAGGTTGTGCTTGCACTTTGACTGATGTGTCTTTCATGACAATTAATCTGCTCAATTTCTTTTTCAATTACTGTGGGCAAGGATACCTTGAAAGAACAAGTAGGTCTCTAATATGTTTTTTCATGTTTGAGAAGAGTTAGGAGCTTGCAGATCCATTAAGATTCTCCAAGCTGCGTCTCATTACTCACATGATGAGGGCATGTGAGGTGTGAGAAAGATGATGGATGTCAGCAGCTATCGGGGCTAGTGAGTCGGCTCGTGTTGAGGTGGAGGTGAGGCCTACAGCCTGAATTCACTCTCGGGTACTTTAAAAGCCATCAATAGATGACAAGGCTGATATCTGTGTTCCGTTCATCCATCATCTGAGCTTTGAGCTCAGGTGCAGACACCACTGAAGAGAAAGAGAGCCAAGAAAGAAGTGTCCCGCCAAGGCCTGCATCATGCCTGCTGGCCATGGTGGTAAATTCTGGTTTGTGGCATGTAACTGACACTGATCGAGGAGCGGTTCCTAAGGAAGCATGATATTAATCCTGGGAGCAGAGGGATTTATAAGAAATCCCAGCTGCATAATGTGCAGCCCAGTGGTTCTCAAGCTATTGGGCAAGGTATTGTGAGGGTGACACAGAAGAACCATATGCAAATTTATTCACTTTCACTCAGTCTGCTGCCTTACAAAGTTTGTGTGAGAAACGAGTTTGTGGATATTTCTTGGCATATAAAGAACGAGAATTGGAAGTTTGCTCAATGCAATGCACTTTGATGTGCTTGTGTGTTGAATGGCCATCAATACATACTTCCTGATTGAAATCCAATTCAATAAGATATTGGACTTATTTAAAAAAAAAAAAAAAAAAAAAAAAAAAAAAAAAACCTTTTTCAAAAACAGCAAATTATGACAGTAATTGTTCATAAATTCAACCTCACTAGTTGTGCTGTATTGTTCAGATCCACACACAAAGAAAAAATAAAAAGAGAGCTTAATGAATATGTGATATGAAATACTGTGTTCATTTCTGAACATCCAGAAAGGTTGGAGGTTCAAGATTTCCATAGTTTCAAGGTGGCATGTTCACATGCACACACACAAGTTACTGCAGCCACAAAAGAAAGCAGCAGACATTCATTGAGTTTGTTCATATTTAATTTGTGTTGATTTTTAGAAGTTTCTGAAGACCATGGTGATATGCTATCAAGCAATATATGAGAATAAAAGAAGACAATTTCAAAAACTTGAATGCTTTATCCCCAGGAGCCGAGGAAGCACCATTATTAAGTTGACCCTCATTCCAGGGAACTCACTATATGAAATTATATTTATTACATTGCAGTGGGCCAGGCATACACTTGATTTCCATCAGGAGATGTCCTCAGTAACAGCAGGAGAGGGGTGCAACTCTGCTGCATGAAAGCCATGGAATTGAGAGCATTTCATTTTGTCGCCTGCCATCACAGAAAGCGGGCCAGACAGCTGTGACTGAGAGAATGCCTTCTGGCCACCTTCTTCACACATTATAATCTTATATGACAGAGCCTTGGGACCATTCTGGGACTGGATGGACCCCCGGAGCACCAAACAGAGACATAAACAGAATGGCAGGGAGAGAGAGAGAGATGCAAAGAGAGATCTCTTGCATTTTTTTTTTCTTTCTTTCTTTTGTTTAGCTGCATGTTTGACACTCTTACCTTCCATTAGCTGTATTGACACATTATTATTCAGAGGTCCTCGGTTAAGGGTCACTGAATGCCTTACAAGGTATCACTGACAGCTGCCGGACTCAAATGTCACTTTGTGCTCTTAGATTCACCTTTGATTGTTTGGTTCATGTGGTGTCCTCAGAAATGTAAGCAGAATTTCTTATAGGCTTGTCGGATAAGGATGGTAGAATGAACATATTTATTTTATTAAAGTTGCATTATTTTTTTTTTTATCCCTTGATATTTTTCACATATAAGAGGTCTTTGTACCAAAAATAAACAAATAAATAAATAAATAATAAAACTTCTAAAAAAGTCAGTCTGCCAAATTGACAGCTTGTGGAATGTACCACTCTATTACGTAATAGTGTGGATAGGCACTGCCTCTGCAGAAGAATATAGCCACGTCAGCAGGGGTGTCAAACTGAAATCCTGGAGGGCCAGAGTTATGCAGAATTTAGATTTAACCCTAATTAAACACACCTGATCTGACTTATTAAGTCCTTCAGGCTTATTTGAAAACTACAAGCTAGTTTTGTTGGAGCAAAAGATTGACACCCCTGGTCTATGGCCTCATATATAAAATGTTGCACAAAAAATTTGATCTTACGAATACAACAAGACACTATGTAGTGCCAAGCTGTGGAAAAACAGTGTTTGCACTGCCTAACCTCTAATCCCAACATTGAGAAACTATGAATAAGCGTCTCAGGTTACTTATGTAACCATGGTTCCCGGAGTAGGGATGGAAACACTGCGTCCTCTAGGGGTCAATTGTCACTAACGGTGCAACTATAGTTTAAATAGGCACCAGGAGAACCCATCATTCACTTCATCGTCTAAAGCTTGTGTCCAAAACATGGCAAGAAACTTAGAGGATGCAGTGTCTTGTTCCATACTACATAAGTAATCTGAGTCGTTCCCTTTCAAGGGAACTTCAAAATGTGTCCTCTAGGGGTGGCTATGGGGAATGGTATACCCACGCCACAATGCTCAGGGGAGTGCAGGCCAGAACCATGGTGAGCACTAAGTACCATTTCCATGGGTGTTGCCCCTGGGACTTTAGATGGCTGTCTGTGACATTATCCCTTACGGCCAAAGGTCTAGGCTACATACCCAATCATACCTGTTAGGGCCAGAGTCCTGGACCCAGGGTAGAGCTCAAGGCTTGGAATCAAGAATAGGTTCCTGTAAAGGGATATTACCAAGAGCCTAGCATCATACTAAGTCTTGGCCTGTCACACAGGGGCTACCACCTGCTCTCGTGTAAGCTTGCTGAAGGAATTGTCTCAGCAGATCCCTAGTAGCAACACCCTGTTTAATAGGTTATCCTAAGGATACATTGGAGGAAAGATTAACGGGGCTTTTACCAGCTCAAAAATCCCTTACCATATAGGATTTTAGAAAATAATGCAGAGTACTAGTGTGCAAACTTACCAGTTCTCAACGAGAGAGAGAGGGCTTGACCTACAACATGATCAATACAATCAGAAGGGTAAGCATACTGAAAGATAGCCCAAAACCTCATCTAATCAGAGAGGTGGAGGAAGAGCCTAGTTCTCCTGATGCTGCTGGTTCCAGGTGCTCTGGAAAAACAGACTTTTACATGAGAGGAAAACCCCAAATTAAGAAAGGATAATATTATTGACGAGTGAAGAAACACTGCATCAGAAACATTGTGGATCATACTCACCCAAGCTGGTGCCCCATGTTTTCTCAAGAGGTGACTCCAAAAAAGCCTTTAGTCTGGAACATCAATAAGGTGGTCACTGTGAAGCCATAGAACCAACCAAAACATCATAGGTCCACCATAGGAGACTGTAATGCAGGAAGTTCCCACCTAACCTCGATCAGGTGGAGAGCTGGTGGTTATAGGGGATTAGAAAGGGGAAGATGAGGGCAGATTTAAAACCCCATAAGGGAACTTGTAGATACTAAAGTATTACTCTGATCTGGACAAAAGCACTGATAACTTGTCTGGATCACATCCCTTATGTCTAGCCTACTTTCCTTTGACCTGCAATTCCTTCTACCCCTACCCGCAGGTGAGGGAGGAGCACGAGCTGCCACATTAGCCTTCTGTGCCCATCTCTGATCCTCAGACCGAGATGGACCAGAACCCCTACGTTGTTCAGGCTCAGACCTGGACCTTCTTGGAATTAAAAATTTGAAGGCCTCTGAGCGCACCTTCGCCTCCCTAAACTTCTCGACCACTGTCTCAACGAAGGTACTGAAAAGTTCAGAAAGCAAAACCGAAGCATCGAGAAGAAAGCCCCATTCTTTTGTCCCTATATCTGCCAGGTTCACCCACAGATGTTTCTCCATTGCTACCATGGACCATAGACCTGGCCATGGCGAAGGCAGCCTGCTTAGTAGCTGAGAGCGAGATCTGTGGTGCGGTGCAACTCCGTTACAAGGAGGGAGTATTAAGAGAGGACGTCTCACCATAGAAAGATAGCTAGCCAGTGTCTCCTCTACAGAGGGCATCCTCTCATAGCCGTTTTCGCTCATCGCCTTGATATTGGCATAACTGGTATGCTGGAATCAATGGATGCCTGAGGAGAACAGCCTCTTCCACCCCTTCTCAATCTCTGTATGAAGATCAGGAAGAAATGGAAGGCTATGGACAGAAAGATAACGCCCATCTAGATGACCTTGTGGTGCCACTTTCTTAGCCCGCTACCATGGCAAGTCCTGCCTTGCTGTGGCGTGATCCATAACCTCCAACAGCTCGTCATATGCAGGGCAGGAGGATTGAGAAGGCTCAGCCTCAGCTTCTTCGCTGCCCTCAGACATCTCCTGCTCTTCCTGGGCCGAACCCAGCAGAGCACTAGCCTCTGGCATAGACAGTGTTAAAGAAATAGCATTGTCCTCCAGTGGCTCTTTCTCGTCCACAGCCAACAAACATGAAAGGGAAAGCTACTCTCTAAACTCATCGACCAGATCCAGCTGTGATCCCCACAAGCTCGTTCTCCTCCACGCCTCAGCAGCAGTGGGTCCTGAACCGTGGTAAACAGATGACTCCCACTCTTTCCTCGAAAAGAGAGACAAATGAAAGTGGAGCTTTTTCATCAGAAATGCTCACAATGCATGAAATTTGCCCCCTTAAGTATGGCAAATTGTTTGGCTCTGGAAACTTGTGAATGTCCATGTCTTGTGTGAGTTCTTAAACTGTTAACTGTCACCCCGTCCCGAAAACGGGATGCCTACGTTGACTATACTATATTACAATCAAATCTAATCTAATCTTTAAAAACTATATATTGTTAGAAAGGTCTAAGACTCCCAAATATATATTTTACCAATATTTTTTGTTAAAAATTATGTAGGAAAAGTAATAGATTAATTTATGACAAGAGTGCACCCTCAGAAATCCACATTAAAAAAGGAGTTTTACCTTTGTTTAAAAAAAAAAGACTTCCCCGTTGCCTTTTTCTCTATCACATTTTAGAAATCATCAGAAATTATATATCACTTGAAAACATAAAATCTCAAAATTCATCCTTTAAAACCCATTTTAAAAATCAGATGTTGCATTACAATGTAAATGGCACATCACAATCATGCTACAAAATGTTTTCAGTGTATGTCTATCAAATGTATGTTTATCAAAAAAAAAACAAAAAAAAAACAATAATAATATATATATATATATAATAATAATAATAATAATAATAATAATAATAATAATAATAATAATAATCCCTACAAGTGTAATGTACTAAATCCATTGCAAATGCTTGCTTTGGTCGTGTTTTATCTTGCCTGGAGTGAGCCTGGATTACCAGTTTGTGTGTTTGTGTGTGTGTGTGTGTGAGAGGGAGTGTTTGGAAGAAAGAGCATGAGATCTAGAGTGCCAAGTGGGTGTGTTGCAATATTCATGTCCAAGTTCTCGCTTGGGAAACGAGGAGTGAATCCTCCCAGCTTGTTTATGTGACCCAAAGGAAAAAAAAAAACGTCAGGAGCACATCATTGTTTGCATTTGTTTGTATAAATGCTCAGATTTTCAAAGCACCTGGGGGTTACTACCACCACAAACAAACAATCCTTGGGATTCATGAACATCTTATCATAAAAAATACCCCCAAATGTATATATATATCTCCTCTCTCACTGAAGACACACACTGCATTCAGCACTGCTGTTGTGTTAAACCATGACAGGAAGCATGATACCATCTGCCCTTCACGTACTAGAACAACTCAACGTGTTGTCCTTCAATTATTGGCAATCAATGTCCATTGTCCTTCCATCTGTTTAAAGTGAAGTTCTCTTTCACTCAGTTTATCTGCTCATAAATTGGAGATTTTTTTTTTGGTCATGCTTTGGGTGAAGTGATGGTTCTTGATTTGCAGGAGCAGAAGTATATTTATGGCATGTTCCGTACACTCCAGATAACACAAACATGCTATCTCTGAGTCTGTTATGTTTTCTTTTGTCCAGTATTAACTGCTTTCTGTGATTTACCCTTCTGTGGCTTTATTAAAGACTACTTGACTTTCACTTCGTCTTCATGCGTGTTTCATAGACCAGCATACATGACCAAAGTAGCATAACAGTAGTCCATATTCTGAAATATAAGGTAAACTACTATGAAACTGTGGGATAATACCATTTTCTGAGAAATAGTTGAAACGTCTTTATGAACTTTTATTCGGATGTCAGATTCTCAGAAGTTTCTATTCCTGTGGTTCATAATAAGGTATTGTACAGCGTGCTACAGTACACTTCAAGAATGACAGTGATGCTTCCTACAGCATCAGGGAGCTTCACAGGTACGGTTTTGACCTAGATGCATATTTTTTGCCCAGGCTGTGATAGCAACATACTAAAGTATTCTCATGGCCTTACACTTTTTTTTATTTTAATTATATATATATATATATATATATATATATATATATATATATATATATATATATATATATATAGATGTCACTTTGTTATATAAAACAAAACAATGCAGATAACAGGGATAGTTAATCACAAAAGTAATAGTGATAGCAAGTAGTAATAATAAAAAATAAAAAAAAAATGGCTTAAAACATCATGGCTGCAAAACTGAGTGTCCATGAGCTAAGACGGCAGATTACAAAAGTTGTGTAGCTACTTCCACAGGCTTCTGCTCCAGCAGACCAACTGCCTTTAAGATGAATGAGAAAGGGCTCTTTCCCCACTATCCCCTCAATCAGTATCCTCAGACTCCCTCCATACTGCCTGTCAACTTAAGTGGCACAAAGTGTACTTTAGTATATACTAACGGGAATGCTATCCTCCTAAAATTGGTTACAAACACAAGCTGACCTGGGCTGTAGCGGTAATGTAATAGGCAGACCAAACGCTAAGGAGCACACATCGCTGCGATAATATTAATAAACTTGAGAGCACTCACTGCTGTTGAAAGCACCAGTTACACTCCTAGTACTGATGGTGTACCTCCATGGCCCATCTCATAAATTATGGACCCTTTTCATGAAAATCAATGAACTTGGGCCAGATCACCCAGGCTTTTCACAGCATGCACTCTTGAACTGAATGGGACAGCCAGCAGTAAAATTGTGCCTTCCTCAGCAATAATATTTGCCACGTCCCTCACATACTTTGTGTGTGTGTGCTTGACAGAAAAGAGGGGTGATGTATAACCGCCTCGAGTGGGAACAGTCTTCATTCTCATTTGGCCTGTGTATCTCATGCCAAACCAATTGTGTGTGTGTGTGTGTGTCTACTAAAACAGCCTAAATGAATCTGTTGTCAAAACAGGTCTGGCTTCCAAAGAATCAGGCATGACTCTGAGGTACATGTATAAAGACACCCAGGAATTGAATTCTGTTGAAAAATTCACCCATTTTCATCTTGAGCATGAGCTCATGGTATTGCTTCTTCAAAATGGTACACTTTTTCATTTCAAACACCTCCAGTTCCACTAAAGACTGCCGTGAGTCTCAAACGACCGGTGGTTTTTTACATTTAAAGAAAAC